>NC_031502.1:22467974-22565917 GCF_000237925.1 Schistosoma mansoni | reverse complement strand
AATCCGAAATAGGACGAAACGCGCGTTCTGGATTCCACTGCTAATCCATCTCTGATTATAAAGTAACAATATAAATTTAACATTTAAATAACTAGTGGATAGTAGAATTGTTTGTAAGAATACTTAATTTATCATATCTTTTGTTTATGTTTCTATACTCTAAATGAATGTAACATACCTGAAAAATGTCATGAACTAGGGAATTTGAAATTAACTTACGTAATATAGGCTCATGAAAGACATGTATTGTCAATAATGTTCAAGTGATGATAATGATCTTCCTATTCAGTAAAAGATTTAGTAAGTTATGTCACAGAAACTATCCTACAATCAAATTCATTTAGTATTGTTTTTTTTGAATCTTCCCATCGATGTGTCAGGACTGCAACTGGTCAGTCTCTAATTGACATATGTGCATACTGTGCGTATTGCCTCGATATAGCCTTAATTCACAAGCATTATAAGCAGAGATGGATAGTGGCTAGCAGTGGAATTCCGTTTGATGCGCGTTTCGTCCTATTTGGGACTCGTCCTACAATCAATTTCGATTATGGTTAATTTCGGTTAAGTCCTATTATTAACTTACTTAACAGCAATGTCATTTGAATTGTAACAATACAC
Organism: Schistosoma mansoni; assembly: GCF_000237925.1. Taxonomy (NCBI): domain Eukaryota; kingdom Metazoa; phylum Platyhelminthes; class Trematoda; order Strigeidida; family Schistosomatidae; genus Schistosoma; species Schistosoma mansoni. The sequence goes on along the minus strand of NC_031502.1, from coordinate 22,565,296 downwards.
CTGTATCTTTGTATTATTATGATCACTGGAGCACATGACAGACTCTAGCTAAAACGTTGATTGCTTAAATACCATTCAATAATACATCCACCTCTCCATATATGTATACACTCAAATCTTATTATTAGCGTTTGCTTTGTCTTTCTACGTTCTTATACAATTTGGCTGTAAATTTGCTTATGTAACTGCTTGCATATACTTACTCGCCTCTCCACTTCAAATTCACTCGATGTGATTATAGCTTTGTGGCCTGTACTATCCTATAATAAACTATAGTTGAAGTTTCTCTTTGCCATCTGATTTCAAACATCGTTGAGAGTTACATTACAATGGTGATCGAGGTTCTATAAGTAGAGATGAATGAACCAGGATATGCGTTTCGTTCTATCTGGGACCCGTCAGCTGAAGTTACCAACTGTAGTTCATTTCATTGATACGAACTTCTTTCTGCATTTTAAAATAGATTTCAACCAAAAGGTAGTTCATACATTCGATTAGATCTAGGGTAATAACATGTATTCTGTAAATATCTTTTCAACTAATTTGTATCATTCAAAGATTAGGGAATTCTTATTTTGACAAACATAAAACAAACTAATGAAAAGAAATGTTAGTTTGTTGATGAATGGTAAAATTGAATAGAAACAATGTGAAAGTTCATTGTTGCCCAAAAAAAGACCGTTCATCATAATTTAAATGGATAAGAACTTTTTTTCTTCTTTTTTTTAGCACACTTGTCAATTGAAGGAATATTATAGTGAACGAAAACATATGTGTGGACAATCGAATATGTTTAAATATCTTAGTAAAATCTACGAACCCTACAGTTAATACTTCATTTACAAAATGCCAATCAATTGTCTCAGACTTGACTGATTCTTCTTTCCATAGCAAAATATCCTCTGTTCTCATACATTTCTCTTCGACCTTCTTAATCTTCTTCTATCAGGTATTTCAGTTTCGATTGATGATACATACTACTTTTATCTAACCACATCAGTAGTACACACCGTAATATGAGATATTACTTACTTACTTACGCCTGTTACTTCGAATGGAAAATAGGCCAACGACCAGCATTCTACAACACAATCTGTCCTGGACCTTCCTTTCTAGTTCTATCCAGTTTTTGTTCATTCTGTCTCCATTTCTCTGTGAAATGTGTTCTTTGGTCTTCCTCTTCTTCTTTGGCCTTGTGGATTCCATGTGAGGGCTTGCCTTGTGACGCAGTTGGGTGATTTCCTCAATGTGTGTCCTATCCACTTCTAGCGCTTCTTCCTGATTTCTTCCTCCTCTGCAATCCAGTTTGTTCTCTCTCACAGTAGCTTGTTGCTGAAAGTGTCTGGCCATCGGATCCGAAGTATTTAGCATAGACAACTGTTGATAAACACCTGTATCTTCTGGATGATGGTTTTGATAGTTCCCCACGTTTCTGCCTCACACAGTAGAACTGTCTTAACATTTGTATTGAAAATTCTGATTATGATGTTGGTTGACAATTGTTTTGAGTTCCAGATGTTCTTCAGTTGTAAATATACTGCTCTTGCTTTGCCGATCCGCGTCTTCACATCTGCATCAGATCCACCGTGTTCATCAATGATGCTGTCCAGATATGTAAAGATTCCCACATCCTCCAGAGCTTCTCCGTCAAGTGTAATTTGATTGGTGCATGTTGTATTGTATGGGAGAGTCTTGCTTTTCCCTTTGTTTATATTGAGATTTACTGCTACTGAGGCTGCTGCTACACTGGTCGTTTTCTCCTGCATTTGTTGTTGCGTGTGTGATAGAAGAGCTAGATCATCTGTGAAGTCTAAATCGTCCAGCTGCATGCAATATGAAATATTTTTTAGTTCATAAATCAACATGGTCATTTTTATTGAACGTAAGTTTGAGAGAAAACTGTTTTACATCAACATATTTGCTTATTATGAAGAAGGTAGTTTTGTGTGTAGGTTTAATATGAAGACAAGCTTTACATTTCTTACACCCTTGTGTTAGCATGATAAATTATCAATCATAAATCTAACACACAGACACTTTGATGTTTCAATATTATCCACACACTAGTACATAATTGTCAGCTTTAATTAACTGTGGTTATTTAGTAAGAAGAATTCGATGGACATTCTTCTTAGTAGCATTTTAGAGTTTCATATGGAATAGTACGTTGATGTTGGTTACTAGAGATGAAATCTTGACATGACTGAGAATCTCTAAGTCATATGTAAAGAAGGAGATCTACATGAATATAGACTGAAATGACAACATAAAAGCAGAGATATTAGTTAGGAGGATCTTTGGCACTTTCAGAAATAGCATTCTTTGCAAAAAAAATATTGAGATGTCATTCCCAGTGAATTAACAATGTACAGGATCTTCTTCAGGACCTCTTCAGTATGAATTTGTTATTTCATTTGTTACAATTAAGTTTGATATACTATTCATTTAACACCCGTTTAGTACATTGGAGTACTGTAATACTATCATTGATGGTTGAAAAATGATAGTAGTGATTGCATAGAGAGTGCGATTATACACTATCCTATCAGCGGCAGAATAGTTATTATATTTCTTTACAAGATGAAATACAAACCTAATAATATCAGTATGTTGTCATCTCCTGCGAATAGCTGATGCTGTCTTACTTAATAACTATCCAAATACATTGTATTCAATTGTTGATATGTGAAATATAGTGTTTCTTTACGCTTATCACTTCACTTATTGTTTCAAGTTTGTATATTACAAATGAACAATTAAATTATTTACTTATTGTTGGAGACGTCAGATCCCCAGAACTCACTTGGAAAAGGTTCTAATTATGTAATTTTATTCTGAAAATTTGAATTTTTTGTTTTCGCGTCAAGAAACGCCTAATTGACCTACAGCTTACATTTCCCATACGGAATTCCTTGACTATCATTGATTCCTTGACTGTCATTGATTAGTACGTTACTTAGTGGCTCTCCGAAGGGTGTTTCTATCATTGTATAAATAAGCTTGATTTGTGTATACTTAGTGATCTCGTATTTTCTGGATGCTTGTAGATTACATTCTCTACATCTCATCAAGACGTCTTGATCTAGTTAGCAGGGCTGAGGAAAACGAATTAGAATTAGCCTATCGTGTCACCATTATGTCACTGATCTTCGGTTCCCTTTATCAAGTAAGATGAACTCGCTATAGCATCAAGCATATTGTTTATATACACCTAGACTATCGGTTAAGTGCTCTGGCGCGAGACTGGTAGATCTTGGGTTCCAATCTCGCGAACCAAGGTCGTGGATGTGCACTGGTGAGGAGTCCCACAATAGGACGAAACGGCTGTCCAGTGCTTTCAGGTTTTACCTGGTGGTCTACCTTCAATTGACTCACGCTTTCAACTATGATAATATAAAAAAGATTATGTAATAGATGAGAGATGAAATTTTCATTCAAATGGTAAAGAAGTATATATACATACACAAAACAAATAACCTTTTCTTCATCGGATTGTACTTTCATGACCTGTAAACAAACAAATTTAATAAACAATTGAGAATACATCGATTATATCTTGTTATTAAGATACTACTATCATTGTAAACTCATCGAATAATATCATTAACATTATGAAATTAAACAAGATCTTGGTTGTTTTGTTTGTTTGTTTGTTTTCTTTCAATCCATCATGTCAATATAATCAAATTGTTCATTTATTTTTTTTGATCCATTACCCGCTATTATTGAATTTGAATGTATTTTATTAGAAAAGAAAGGTATCTATATAATTTGTAATATGATTGTTTCTATGCAATAATAATTTATGGAATATGATTTGATTGTTTGTGTATAACTGGGGGGAGGGGAGGGGGGGAGGAAGGAAGGAGAGTAACCGGTTTTTGTTGTTGGCATGAATATGATTTTTCTTAATAGATGAAAACAAAGTTTAGAATAATTAGGCAATAGTAATATCATTTTGTATTATTACCTTTTGATTGTGTACTATATGTAAAGATGAAAAACAGTATTTGTATAAGTTTGGGTACCTTCAATGGTTGATATTCATGATTGAATTCATTAGTTTAGTTTTATTTAAACATAGATTATTTAAGACAGTTACTTTGAACATTTAGGACGTACATTAAGGGAATCCTCAATGTGCATTACGAGGCAATCCCTAACTTGGAATCCGGAAGGGAAGAGGAAAAGAGGAAGACCAAAGCACATATTACTCCGGGAAATAGAAGCAGATATGAAAAGAATGAATAACAACTGGAAGGAACTGGAAAGGATTGCCCTGGACAAAGTTCGATGAAGAATGCTGGTGTGCGGTCTATGCTCCTCCACGAGAGGTAACAGGCATAAGTAAGTAAAGTAAGTACTTTGAACATCAAACTGGTTAGTGAATATCATGACTATATGACCTGGTAGATAATGCTTTAACATTTGAAATAATGAATGTTAGTTGATTTTGTAATGGTTGGTTGTTTTAATCTTCCTATGGATGTTCTGAACTGCAATTGATCGATCTCTTATTGATCTATGTGCCTTAATGTTGCGTGAAGTTACGAGAATCATAAACAGAGATAAATGGTAGCTAGAAGTGGAATTCAGGACCTGTATTTCTCCCTATTCGGGAATCATCACATAGATCTAACTGTTTCCTGGATTTGATGTTGATTCTGAGACTCAAGTTAAACTTTACTTCATTATACAAGCAGTGGCTATCTGAACTAAGTTACTAAGCAGATAACATGAAGGGGTTTTAACCGAATGGCACTGGATTTGAGCGCTTACTGGGTTCTACTGCTATCCATCATCCATCTCTGCTTATGATGATGACTTTCCTCAATTTTGAAATATTTGTCTGATATGATGATTGCGTGAAAACTATACACAACACATTCAACATTTTACGTTAACATGAAACTTCTTTTAGTTAGTTTAGTCTAATAAACTTAATTCTTAATTCTTTTATCCTAGATCACATTATTTGTTTGAATGCAATCATTAGGAAACTCCGCCTGTAGCTCCTCCAGGGGCTACTGCCGGTCCCAAGCCCGGGTAAAGGAGGAGGGTTGGGCATGGGGTTAGCGACCCCATCCCGTAGAAAATCAACTCGCTAAAAAAAACGCTAACCAGAAAAAATCATTCAAACCATTCAAACTCTGCCCTGGGAGTAGAAGGAAAAATGACGTCTCATGATGAAAGCCGAGTTCCTTCGGAAGTCATGAGGCCGATGCACCTTCTTACAACCAGAGCGACAATTTTTATAGGTACATGGAATGTCCGGACAATGTGGGAGACCGGCAGAGTCTTCCAAATTTCTGCGGAAATGAGGAAATACAACCTGGAAGTGCTTGGAATCAGTGAAACACATTGGACGCAGGTTGGACAACAACGACTGTCTTCAGGGGAACTTCTGTTATACTCCAGTCATGAAGAAGAAAATGCCCCACATACACAAGGAGTGGCACTGATGCTGTCTAGAAAAGCACAAAATGCACTTATAGGATGGGAATCTCATGGACTGAGGATCATCAAAGCCTCCTTCAAAACAAAGAGAGAGGGCATTACAATGAACGTCATCCAATGCTATGCGCCGACCAACGACTACGATGAAGACGCTAAAAACCAATTCTACGATAGGCTGCAGTCAATCTTCGAGAAGTGCCCAACCAAGGACCTGACCATTCTAATGGGAGATTTCAATGCCAAGGTTGGAAAGGACAACACTGGATACGAAGACGTCATGGGACAACATGGACTGGGAGGAAGGAACGAAAACGGTGAGAGATTTGCAAACTTATGTGCCTTCAATAAACTGGTCATAGGTGGCACCATATTCCCACACAAAAACATACACAAAGCCACTTGGATTTCACCGGATCACACTACACGGGATACAGTGGACAGGCAGGATGCAGCTTGACGATTTAGACTTCGCGGATGATCTGGCTCTTCTATCACAAACGCAACAACAAATGCAGGAGAAAACGACCAGTGTAGCAGCAGCCTCAGTAGCAGTAGGTCTCAATATAAACAAAGGGAAAAGCAAGACTCTCCGATACAATACAATATGCACCAATCCAATTACACTTGACGGAGAAGCTTTGGAGGATGTGGAAATCTTTACATATCTGGACAGCATCATTGATGAACACGGTGGATCAGATGCAGATGTGAAGACGCGGATCGGCAAAGCAAGAGCAGCATACCTACAGCTGAAAAACATCTGGAGCTCAAAACAATTGTCAACCAACACCAAGGTTAGAATTTTCAATACAAATGTTAAGACAGTTCTTCTGTATGGGGCAGAGACGTGGAGAACTACGAAAGCCATTATCCAGAAGATACAAGTGTTTATTAACAGCTGTCTACGCAAGATACTTCGGATCCGATGGCCAGACACTTTCAGCAACAAGTTACTGTGGGAGACAACAAACCAGATTCCAGCAGAGGAAGAAATCAGGAAGAAGCGCTGGAAGTGGATTGGGCACACTTTGAGGAAATCACCCAATTGTGTCACAAGACAAGCCCTCACATGGAATCCTGAAGGTCAAAGGAGAAGAGGAAGACCAAAGAACACATTACGCCGAGAAATAGAGACAGACATGAGAAGAATGAACAAGAACTGGAAAGAACTAGAAAAGAAGGCCCAGGACAGAGTGGGTTGGAGAAAGCTGGTCGGCGTCCTATGCTCCATTGGGAGTAACAGGCGTAAGTAAGTAAGTAAGTAATCATTAGGAAGCTATGAACCTTGTCTTTTTTCCCTTTGATTCTTGTCAGTAAGAGAAATTTTGAGTGGATTGATATCATGTTATAACAATAAAACATATTCACAAGTTTAAATTCACTTAGTATTACTTGTTTGAATCTTCCCATTGATGTTTAGGACTGCAACTGGTCAATCTCTTATTAGCCATATGTGCAGAATGTGTGTATTGCCTTAATTCACAAGCATTATAAGCAAAGACTGACCAGTTGCATTCCTGACAAATCGATGGGAAGATTCAAATAAACAATACAAAATGAATTTAAATTTCACCCCATCGCACAAGCAAGTGACTATCGGGACTCAGTGGCTGAGTGGATAACGCGATGGTGTATGAAGCGAGGGTACTGGGTTCGAGTCCCAGAGTGAACATCAACTGTGAGATGCAAGTACATCCAGCTGATGAGTCCCAAGTGGGACGAAACGTGCGTCCTGGATTCCACCGCTAGTCATCGGCCATCTTTGCTGATATTTACAAGTTACCTAAACTATTAATTACACAGGAACTTGATGAATAGAATTTAAAAGAGAAGGAGGACTAGATGAATTAACGTTGCTTACCGCTTAGTGATCATTGGGATATATATGTATATATTATTTGGGGCTACGTATAATAACTTTGTTAAGTCATATGATGAGGGTCTGCATAATACAATGAATTCTGATTGCTGATAATCATTTTGATAAGTTCCAGCAGTTAAACACCAAACTAAGAGAACTAGCTGGTCTCATTAACGAGTTGTAACTTCATCGGTCAACCTAAAGGCAACACGACATAAAATTAGTGAATTCTTGATGGTTAGTTATTGCAAATGACAGAATCTATTTTTCAGTCATCTAATATATGTCTTTTTGGATACTATACTAAATACTACATTAGTGTCTGAAGCTAAAGTCACTACGAGAGATAATATCAGTTACCAAGAAGAAAAGTCAAAACGTTTTATGTGTTCATCGGGTTCAGACTCATTTTAATGGATGAGCTTTAAGAACTCATGATCATCATATCAGAATGAAAATCATTAATAGCTTCATTAATGAATCAAAGGTAAAATATTTGTACAACATCAAAGACGTCATTGAACTTTTTCGTTGTTATATAGAATAAAACAACTAATCTAAATAATTAAACTGCGATGAAATAATGGTATGTGAACGGAAGCACGTGGTACAGACTAATAAACTACCATGAAATGTCAGGTTTCTTACTGATTACATGAACCAAAAACTGTTAAGTTATCCCCAATCATTTTGACTCATATAGAAAATAGGTTTGTTTTTAAGAATTAGTATCCCAATTGTGGTTGGAAGTTTTTGGTGTTACTGTGGTAATGAGACCGATTGGGTGAGTTGTGAATAATTCACTATTCTGGTGAATACATTTTTCGTCACTTTACATCAACTTCTTTAATTATGGGAGAGCGTTCGACAGCATAGATAGGGGAACATTATGAAACCTTTTTCGACACTATGATGTACCTGAGAAAATCGTCAAGATCATATGGAATTCATACGATAGACTACACTGCAAAGTAGTACATGGCAGACAGCTGATACATGCATTCCGAGAGCAGACCAATGTTAGTCAAGGCTGTTTACTATAGCTCTTTCTTGTGGTAGTTGACTGGAATATGAGGATCTCCATATCTGACGGAAAGCACGGAATACAATAGACAGCTTGGATGCAGCAAGATGATTCGATCTTCACAGGTGACCTTATTCTCCCTCCTATCCACAGCGGCGAATGAAGGTGAAGGCGGATAATGTAGCAGAAGTATCTAAAACGGTCGGTCTCAACATTCCCAAGAGGAAAAGCGAGATCTCGAAAAACAATACAATGAGAACCAATCAACTTACGCATGATGGAGAAGCTCTAAAAAAGGTGGAAATTTTTACATACCTTGGGAGTATCAGTGGCAAAAGAGGAGGATCCGATGCAGACATGAAGGCGCCAACTGACAAAACAAGAGCAGTACTCGTACAATTGAAGAACATACAAAAATCAAAACAACTGTCAGCTAATGTTAAAATCAGCTCCTTCAATACAAACATCGATAGAGTCCTAGTGTACGAAGCTAATACTTGGATAACTACTACAACGATTAAAAATTTATGTAAATTACAAAATAAACATCTTCATTCTAGCTTTTGATTAAAAGAAAACATAATACATTAAAATTCTCCAGGCTTTGTAAAAAAATAACACCCCCGAACTGTGATGATTTCCCATTTGGAACAATAATGTCGACATGTTTCATTCTAGAAAATTAGTAACCAGGTGAAATAGGATCAGTACATAACATTCAATAAGATAATTCAATTAAATCTTTATTAATTTGATCAAGGGTTATTTAACATATGTCATATAAACAGATATGAATTATAGTAGAGATAGGAAAGTGAAGAAAGAAGGAAAGAAAGAAGGGAGGAAAGAAAAACGAACACAGGGATATATGAAGAAAAAAATATGGTTTTCTCCATGACAGTTTTTTTGTTTAATCTTTCACTGGCGACTAATTATAAACAAATTGTGAAATAAATGGATGAATTAAACCATTATCTTAAAAATAATACAGTTTAATGCCATTTCATTTCTTTATGGGTATTATATAAAACATATACATTTCTTTGTTGATGTATTAAGGAAGACGAACATAACTGTAAAATCTTAGCTTACTTGGTTACTTACGCCTGTTCCCCCTTCGTGGAGGAGCATAGGACGCACACCACTTTTCTCCATGCAACTAATTTTTGTTTAACTATCATTAGATAGTTCATAGATATGCTGACTATACGTATCTACAGTTTGAATTGAAGCTTTGTAGATATTGTTCAAGAGGTAGTTAGTTGACAGCACAAAAGCACCTCAAGTGAAGTAAAACTCTTGGAGTAATCATGTGCTTTTACCATTGAAAAGTCTTATAGTATTACGAATCACATTTCAAGTACTTTGATTTTTTAATGTTTGACTAGTTTAAGTCAATTAATGATATAACCTTACAATGTGACTGAACATACATACAAATTACTTACTTACTTACGCCTGTTCCCCCTTCGTGGAGGAGCATAGGCCGCACACTAGTATTCTCCATCCAACCCTGTCCTAGACAATCCTTTCCAATTATTTTCAGTTGTTATTCATCCTTTTTAATATCTGCTTCTATTTCCCGTCATAATGTGTTCTTTCGCCTTCGTCTTTTTCCGCTTCTCTTTCGGGATTTCAAGCTACAGGCTTGCCTCATGATGCAGTTTGCTCAGATAATAAATTTGAAGTAAATTCAATGTTTCGTTATTGGCAATCTGACCCACGCTTTCCCAATGAAATATAATCAAACATCAAAATTGTTTATGCTCTAGCGCGAGACTGGTATGTCCTGGGTTCGAATCTCGCGAAGCGGGATTGTGGATGCGCACTGCTGAAAAGTCTCACATTAGGACGAATTGGCCTTCCATTGCTTACAGGTTTTCCATGGTGGTCTAGGTTCAATTGACTCATGATTTCAACTATGAAAGATATTTAATTTGATTTTATTCGCTACGAATTATTATGACCTTACATTTTTTAAAAGTTGAATTCATGAGTCGATGTAAGCTAGACCACTATTGAAAACCTGAAAGCAGTGTCCGGCTGTTTCGTCCTAGTATTGAACTCCTCAGTAGTGCTCATCCACGATCCTATGCGACTGGATTCGAACCCAGGGCCCTCGGTCCCACATAGCGAACGCTAAACCTCTACACCACTGAGCCGTAATCCAACGGTAATGATATCTAACTTCCATTGATCCATGAATGTTTGCGCAACCATTCATCAATTGTCTGAGGTAGATACCTGTCTGTACCTGTCCAGTGCTTCCAGGTTTTCAATGATGGTCTAGCATAAATCGACTCATAAATTCAATTAATAAAATTACTAAGATCTCCACAAACCTCATTCTTATAGTTTTCTAATGCTGATAGATTTATTTATGATTAACAAAGGGGTTATGTAGGGTGTGCGACCGATGTCGACAGATATAAGTAGTATGAATCATCAATCGAAACTGAAATACCTGGAGACAGAAGGTTAAGAAGATCAAAGAAAAGAGAAGAAGAACGAAAAATGATTGATGTGGAAACGAAAGAATAATGAAGTCTGAGACGACTGATTGACATTTATCGAATTAAGTATTTACCATATAGTTCTCAGATTTAACTAAGATGTTTTGTGATTTTCTATTCAAATACATTCGATTGTCCCCAAATGTGTTCTCTTTCACTGCAGTTATACTTCCGTAAATTTTACATTATGAAACTGAGTTTCTTATAATGAACAATGCATGTCATATCTCTGACTCCTAGAATTCTTCATTTTCCTTTCAATATTTTTGCAAGCTTTTCAAATCAACACATTAAATGTTTGAACAAAGTAAGTGTTACTTTACTCGGTGAAACTTGCATCTAACGTAATTTATTCAGTAAATTGAATGAGATAAACTCATCAAATGTTTAATGCTCAAAACTACCGTTTGTTGTTTTTTCATCAAACAGAAAGAGTTCTCTTATCGACGCGCATACACGACCCCGCCTTGCTGGACTCGAACCCAGGAACAATCAGTCTAGCGTGCGAATGCTTAATCTCTAGACCATTCAACCATCGTACAACGGTGTTAATGTCTAGCTTATATGATGTTTTAACTTCAAACGATGGTGATCTGTTTATACAATAGAATTATCATATATATAAGCCTAAGTTTTATTACGTTTTTTAGCGAGTTGATTGCAGGAGAAAACGACAAGTGTAGAAACAGCCTAAGCAGCAGTAGGTATCAATATAAGCAAAGGGAAAAGCAGGACTCTCCGACACAATACAACAACAATCGACTTACACTTGACGGAGAAACATTGAAGGATGTGGAAATCTTTACATATCTAGGCAGCATCATCGATGAACACGGTGGATCTGATGCAGATGTGAGGGTGAGGATCGGCAAAGCAAGAGCAGCTTATTTACAGCTAAACAACATCTGACACTCACAACAATTATCAGCCAACACCAAGATCAGAATTTTCAATACAAATGTCAGGACAGTTCTTCTGTATCGGGTGGAGACATGGAGATCTACGGAAGGCATCATCCAAAAGATACAAGTGTTTATTAACAAGTGTCAGCACATTATACTTCGGATCCGTTGGCCAGACAATATCAGCAACAAGTTACTGTGGGAGACAACAAACCAGATTCCAGCGGAGGCAGAGGCGCTAGAAGTGGATAGGACACACATTGAGGAAATCACCCAACTGCGTCACAAGGCAAGCCCTCCCATGGAATCTTGAAGGTCAAGGGAGAAGAGGAATATCAAAGAACTCATTACGCCGAGAAATGGAGACAGACATGAAAAGAATGAACAAAAGTTGGATAGGACTAGAAAGGAAGGTCCAGAACAGAGTGTGTTCGAGAATGCTGGTCGGCGGCTTATATTCCATTGGGATTATCAGGCGTACGTAAAGTAAAGTAAGTAAAAAGTTTTATTACATTCTACTTCATAAAAATCATTAACAACATCATTAGTAGTTTTTAAATATAGACAATGACATTAAGAAAAAAGAAATCACCAAAAATGCTTTGATCTAAAATCAAACTTCAAAATGGTTATTCATGACTTCATTGACGCAAAACACAAATGATCTTGAAAAGAACTTTTCCTTCAATGATCAAACTCTTTTATTAAATGTCTTCGATGTCATTGTACTTTGATCATTTAAATATTTGACACTAAGATAATATAAACATTAACTTTACTTATCATTTTCAACATTTATACCTATGGTTACTTGTAGTTAGTATTAGATTATTGCATAATTTCTAATTCAATTACGTATAGTCTAGAGTGTAAAGACTGATGAGGATCTAACTGAATAGTTAGAATAAATGAATAATTGTTATTTGTTAGAAATAGAAGTATCAGTATAGCAGAGATGTAGAATAGGACATAATGATGATGATGATGTAAATAGATGAAAGAAAGAGCTAGATAAAATCTTATAATGTTTACATCATCAAAGTTGAGAAAGATGAACAACTGCCTGTTTTTGAATGGATAATATAGATGTTTGACGTCTAATATCAATTAGTTTATTCAACTTAAGAAGACTAGAATTTGTGGGTTTATTGGTCTTTTTGGAAGATTTTAAAGTGTTTAATGTCTAAAAACGTTTTTTTCCGTTTGATAGAAAGGTGATTTTAAATGTTACTGATTGTAGGCGGCTGATGAAGTACTGACGAAAGAAAATGAATTTATGTCATTCTTCTTAAATCTTTACTTTGTCTTTCGAACAACATGATATTGATAAACGTTAGTGATAAGTTTTTTAAATGAACTCTAGGTTCAGTTTCCTAAGCTGTCTAGTTACCTCCAGGCTAAACCTACTCAGTGATTTGAACGCGAAAGAAAAGGCGCAAAATACGGAAGAAAACTCTTTACCCCAAAGGCTTGTTTATGTACAGAGAATCCTGAGTATTTTTATTATTATTTAAGATGGCCTTGGGCTTCCGAAAAAATTTTGGAACGCTACTGTACATAGTGTTTTCCATGGTGGTCTAGCTTCAATTGACACACGCTTTCAACTATAAAAATACTAAATCTGCACAAAACCCCTTCTGATAAATAAAAATAATCATATGCTCACTAGTGACTGACTTCGAGAGGTAAATTTAGGAGTTCTAGTGAGAAGCAGTGACCAGTGGAGTTCAAACAACGTCTGTTGGGAGATATCAACTCACTGATGAAATTGGTGAACGGTTGCTCAATTTCGTGGATTGGTTGAAGTTAGACATTAACACCGTTGGATGTCGGCTCAGTGGTCTATCGGTTAAGTGCTCTGGCGCGAGATTGGTAGGTCCTGGGTTGGAATCTTGCGAGTGCGGAATCGTGGATGTGCACTATTGAGGAGTCCCATAATGGGACGAAACGGCCATCCAGTGCTTCCAGGTTTTCGATGGTGATCTCAGTCAGTCAGTCAGCTACAACGTAGGACCAGGCACATATATGCATCGGTCCAAGTTGCCATACCTCGTTAGCACAACAAGATCAACACCGGATTTATAGTAGTTAATTTAGTGTTGGTAGTAGTATATAAATTATAGGTTGTATATAAGGATATAGTATAGGAAGGAAGAGAGATATGAAGCAATTTTAGTCTCAAGGTTTAAGGGAAGATAAAGAGTGTATACACCGACGCCATTGTGATCGATTCTGAGCCATGTCACACAGAGTCTCCAACCATTGGTTACGATAGTCACGCGGACCCCAACCAGGTAGTCTGCATCTGCCAACATGGCTCAGACTAGAAGTTAGTGACTTCAAGCACTGATGCCATGTTTTGGTTTGGCCGCCCCTAACTCTCTTCCAACCGTCCCCAATACTAGTCATCATAGCGCGTCGTGGTAATCGGTGTTCAGGCATACGTAACACATGGCCCAACCATCTCAGTCGATGAAGATTCATCACCTCATCAACTGATTTACCATCATTCCCTAATACCCTGCGTCTAACCTCACTATTACTTACCCGGTTATCCCAGCAGATGCGAGCAATATTTCTAAGGCATCTGTGGTCAAATACTAGTAACCTACGAGTATCTTCTACTCTTAATGGCCATGTTTCACAGCCGTAAAGTAGAACAGAACGAACTGATGCGCAGTATACTCGTCCCTTAATTGATAGACGGATATCTCGTCTACGCCATAGGTGACGTAAGTTGGCAAAAGCCAAACGAGCTTTTTGAATCCGTGCAGAGATTTCGTCAGACACCAACCCATTAGGGCTGATCAGACTTCCAAGATAAGTGAAGTTGTCGACGCGTTCGACTACTTCACTCCCTATCCTTAGTTCGGGTGTTGACGCAGGCCAGTCCTGGAGTAACAATTTACATTTGGATGGGGAGAAACGCATCCCAAACATCCTGGCATTATTACTGAGTTCCAACAGAAGACTCTGCATTTTGCCAGCGTCTTCACCAAACAGGACTATGTCATCTGCGTATTCTAAGTCGCTTAGTGGTCCCCCTGGTAGGAGATCAATTCCTGTAGATTCAGTCGAAGAGAGTGTTATTTGCAGCAACAGGTCTATAATGAAGTTAAACAAAAACGGGGATAGTGGACAGCCTTGACGGACACCACTTGAGGTTGTAAAATCATATGACAGTTCGCCATAAGCTCTTACTCGACTAATAGTGTTCGAGTAAAGAGCCTTCAAAAGGTTTATGTACTTCTCAGGTACACCTTTCAATGACAGACACTGCCACAGAACCTCTCGGTCTACAGAGTCAAATGCTGCTTTCAAGTCAAGAAAAACTATCATTGTCGGACGCCGATAAGCGTGTCTGTGCTCTAAAACTTGACGAATGGTGAATATGTGGTCGATACAGCCACGACCAGGTCTGAAGCCAGCCTGATTTTCTCGTGTTTGCAGTTCACGAGTCTTAGTTAGGCGCCCGATAATTATTGAGGCCAGTATTTTAGATGCTATGTTAGTCAGACTAATCCCTCTATGGTTATCGCAGGATGATTTGGACCCCTTTTTATATATTGGGACAATCAGTGATTGTGACCAGTCGGATGGGATTACATCCGTCTCCCAGATTTTAGCCAGAATATTAGTCAACCTAATCGCTAAAATTGGACCACCATATTTAAAGACCTCTGGAGCCAATCCATCAGGACCAGCTGCTTTTCCTCGTTTCAGATTACTTATAGCCTTTTGAACTTCAAGTAGGGTCGGGGGGCCTACCTCAATGTTCCATTCAGGTTTTCTGGGAATAGTGGGTAGTTGTGCAGTAGCTGAAGGCCAGCTAAACTGCTTCTTAAAGTGTTCCGCCCATCGTTCTAAACGTTTGGGTTGAGAGCAGATAAGGGTTCCGTCTTTTTCGGAGATTGTCTCACTTACACTTGACTTCTTAATTCCGGTTTCTTTTATTAGTCTGAATAGTTGCCTGGTGTTGCCTACAGCCGCTGCCTTTTCCATCTCTTTTGCTTTCGTTGCCCACCACTGCTCACGATCGTTCCTTAGACTTTTAGTTAACCTAGATCTAATTTGTTTACGCTCTTCGTCGTGTTCAGAGCCTGATGGGATGAGTTTACGCGAATCCATCAGTGAAATAGACTTAGAGGAAATCCACTGGTTTTTTGGAGCCCTATGGTTTAAATGACTAATAGATGTTACTGCTGTTTCCACAGCTGTTCGTATGTCTTTCCAAGCAGCATCTGGGTCAGTCTCGTTTACAGAACTGCCTAGATGTGAACTCAGTTGTTTCTGGAATTCGCATTTGGCTTTCTCGTCTTCCAGTTCAATCCTAATGGGTCTTCTTAGTGTAATTTTCCTGCGTCCATTGAGGCGCAGACAAATGCGCGCTCGTATTAAAGCGTGATCAGAGTCTAAACAAGTATTCCAATACGAGCGACAATCTTCTATTGAGCCTCTCCAACGATGACTGATGACAATATGGTCTATTTGAGTCCATCGTTGGTTTGGTGCAGGTGGTCGCCATGTTAGACGATGTCTCTCCTTATGTTTAAAATTAGTGCTTGCTAAAAATAAACGATTATCTGAGCATAGTTGCAACAGACGATCACCATTATCGGTTCGTTGATCCGGAATACTAAAACACCCACCTAAATGTCTTTCTGTTTGATTTAAGCTGCCTACCTGGGCATTAAAGTCACCCGCTACGACTACTATGTCTGAGCTCTTAGCTTTCTGAAGAAGCTCAGAGAGCTTTCTGTAAAAGTCATCTTTCACTTCATCATGGCTGCAGTCAGTGGGAGCGTAGGCAGAAACGACGAAAAGGCAACGACGTGTGTTCCTATCCTTCCGAGTTCTTACGGAGCCATTTAGCCGGACAGCACACAGGCGACTGTTAACGGGGATCCATTCTAGTAGTGCCTGTTCTGCCCTTGTACTTAGTGCTATGCCTACACCTGCAAGTCCGCGAGAACTAGCCAACGGGTCGCCAGATACACGGAGAGTGTACTTCGTTGGCTGTCCATTTTGGCGAGGTGAGGTCAAGTGAATGACCACACTGGGATCCTGTATGCGTGTTTCGGAGACACAGCATACATCAATGGTACGAGATTCTAGAGTTTTAGCTAAGGAGGCCTGTTGACCGATTTGGCATAGGGTACGTACGTTGAAGGCTCCAATGTGTAGTTTGGAGCGAGGTTTTAGTAGACCTGGGACAGCGTTTCGCGCACTAGAATCGTTGGCCATGGTGACACTTGAGGAGGAAACCGGAACAGGAAGTTTAGTGTTGAAAGTCAAGGTAGAAGGAATAGTAGGAAGTGAAGAAGGAGATTGATTATGAATACAGTGGTCTTGAGTGTTGTTAGAGGTATGAGGGCAGTTATCACTTCCCGGTTGCCCACACCGTGGAAGGATTCTTTTAGAGGTACCTGAAAAGGAAATTGGGTTAGAAGTGGTCTTAATGACCTGAGAGCGTGACCGCAGTGCCCAAGGGACAACTGCTTGAGGTCGGTCACACACGACCTTTTTGTGGGTAGTTTTTGTGTTAGCTCCGTTCTTCAAAAAAAAACCTTACCGCCGGAGACGGATATCCGTGGGATAAGGCGAGGTGTGCATTTTTAGGGTCGACCTTTTCTAACCCCACCCCTCCTTGTGGGAAGGCAGCATCGCTGTCATGCTGGTTGTCTGAAGGAAACACCTTACTGCTGTCACACCTCTGTACAGTCAGCAGTACGACTTCGCCTTCGGACCTTGGGTTTGCTGCTTTTAGTCTCACCGCTCTTCAACCGACCTGTCTGGCATGGTAGGACCTCGAGGAACGATTGTTCCAGCCAGCATAGCTCGATTGGATCATCACGATAGGCAAGCCCGACCACCACGTCAAGGTAGCAGCAACGATCGGGCGATGGTGATCTAGCTTCAATTGACTCAGGATTTCAACTATGAAAATACTAAATCTCCAAAAAACCCCTTGTGATAAATAATAGTGTAGTGAACAAAACATGGGTGAGGGACAATCGCATGTATTTAAACACAAATTACAGACTATCTTACCAAATTCTGATAACCATACAGCAAACAGTTAATTTGCAAAATAACAACCAATTGTCTCAATCTTCACTGTTCCTTCTATTAATATCAGTTCATCTTCTCTAATTTCATTGTTCATGCATTTTCCTACCGATTGTGCTTCATTTCAGTTCTTTCCTTATCGGTCTTCTGCCAAAATACACTCTATATCTGACCATCACCATATCCTACTTATATAGATATAAGTAGACCAAACTACAATAGTTGTAGTATAGGTAATCATCTAATCAGAAACACGAAATATGACTCTTCACTTTCTAGATATTTGTGGGAAAACCTCTATTGAATACTGATTGTATAAAACATTTCCTAGAGTTTTCAATGCCTTTTTTTCCAAGACCTTTTTATCCAAAGAATTTCCTGGATCTCTTATCAACAGTTAACTTTAACATGTTCATTATTATTTCCCAACTATTCAATGTCATAATTTCAATTAAGCACATTCTTTAAATACTTTAAAAATTTATCTTTGTCCATTTTAACTTTCATTCACCATTATTTCCCCCCCACTCTTTTTTGTTGTTGTTTCATGATTTACTCCTTATAAACTCAGACACCCTTTTTTTCTTAGATTCGACTATGAAAACTATTTCAAATTCATACCACCCTGTAAATAGTTCAGTTAGAAAATCTATTCGCATAGAGACTAAAAGGAATGTTTTTTTAAATGTTTTTCATGCCTATTTCCCTGCGACATGGGTCAATTTTACATGTATATATAGATAACAGTGTTCTTGTTTTTTTTTTACTGTGAAACTTCGGTAAAACTTTGGTAACAATGAGATATATATGTGTCCATTGTAGATGAATCCCCTTCTTTTTTAATATGATAAAACTTTATTGTAGTGAAGCTTATCATTTATAAAAATGATTTATCTGAGATTTGGCGACATTTTATACGGTTCTTAATGAAAATTACAAAGATTCAACAGACTGTTTTTTTTTGTTTTTTTGTTGGCTTTCGGAAACCATTTTCAGTACCCTTTATATGTAGACATATAAGTTTGTATAGTGTTGATGCCAAATGAAGAAAATTGTTGTGATGTCAAAGATTAAAGCAAACAAAAAAAATATTTTTCTATGGAATGCTGTATCATATTTTTGTTTAGGCTACTATTATTATTACTACCATGTTATACTAGAAAGTTAAACAATTTTATAAAGTTCCTGGAGGGTTATTCAAGTTACTGATGGTTCCAAGCTTGGATGAAGGAAAAGGATTAAATGTGATGTTAAGAGATCTATCTTGTAAAAAGTACTTTATTAAATAGTTACTAACGCTAGTTTATATATATCTACAAAGTTGTATACCTTTTAAATTGAATGATACAGTAAAAATTGACTGACATATGAAACACATCATGAAGAAACTCTATAGTCAAACAGTTCAATTGACTTTAAACGGTCTGTAAAAAATGAATAAATTTATGTGGTTTAAACAGTATAAAAAGAAACTTAAGGTTGCTTTGAAAATCTAAGACTATTAAATGTTAAACTTCATTCATGATAAAAAAAGATGGATGGTGGCTATCAGTGAAATACAGGATGTATGCTTCGTTCTATTTGGGACTCATCAGCTAGATGCAACTGTATCTAACAGTTGACGTTCACTCCGGGGCTCAAATCCGGTAACGTCCGTTTCAATCGCCATCGCGTAATCCATTCAGCTAATGAGTCCTGATAGTCACCTGCTTCTGAAATAGGATGATATTTAAATTCACTTGGCATTGTTTACTTTTATCTTCCCAGTGTTATTTAGAACTGCAACTAATCAGCTGACGAGTTCCAAATATGACGAAACGCGAGTCAAACTGGATCTTACTGCTACCCGCTATCCATCTTTGCTTATAAAGGTTGTGACTTGAGGGAATATCAAGGCCATTTGCACAGAATGTATATATTCCAACAAGAGATTGATCAATCGCACTCCTAAACAACAATGGGAAGATACAAGCAAATAATACCAAGTGTATGCGCACTGCTGATGAGTCCCACAATAGGACGAAACAACCGTCCACTGCTTCTAAGTTTTCCATAGTGGTCTAGTTTCAATTGACCCATGATTTCAACCATAAAATTACTGAAATCTCTACATAAGCCCTTTTTGGTAATGCCAAGTGAATTTATTCATGATAATTTGATAAAATCTTTAAATGCCTTTGTAACAGAGGATATTAAATTCATTCAGTATTGTTCGTTTGAATCTTCCCATCGATGTGCCAGGACTGCAACTGGTCAATCTCTAATTGGCATATGTGCATACTGTGCATATTGCCTCAATATAGCCTTAATTCACAAACATGGTAAGCAGAGATGGATAGTGGCTAGCAGTGGAATTCCGTTTGATGCGCGTTTCGTCCTATTTGGGACTCGTCAGCTGGATGTACCTGCATCTCAGAGTTGATGTTCACTCTGGGACTCGAACCCAGTACCCTCGCTTCAAACGCCATCACGTTATCCACTCGGCCACTGAGTCGTGATAGCCACTTGCTTGTGCGATGGGGTGAATTTTAGATTTTGTAGATGAATGTTTGTTAATTAAGATGTTAATCAACTTCATACAAATTTAACATCAAATGTTAATAGGCAATAGAATATATTCAAACAATGAAAGCTTTGTCATGTTTGATTTGACCTACTGTATTATTCATAAAATAATTTGTACATTATTGCCTTTTGAATTGTGTTTGTTGAATGTTTTTATACAGACAAAAGACATATTCAGTAGTCATCAATAGTCAGTATTCATTAATGGTACTGATTAATCAATGATACCTATCAACCAGTCAGTAAAATATATACTACAGTTTACTGATCGTAACATTATGAATCCTTATCTAAGTTACTTTGTACTGGATATATATATAACTTAACAGTCCTTATTTTAATCCAATATATCTCATTTGATGCTTATTTTAGAGAAGGTCAGAAATAGAGTGAAAACGCTATTTATTGCATACAACAGTTTCTTACATTTGTCTGTTTATGTTAATCTAAACTTGATTTCGATAATGCAATGAGAAGACGAAGTTTATTAGAATTATGTGATATATTAGCGCAATACATCTCGAACAATCTGATCACACATTATATACTTGTTAAGACATTTTTATATGAAAATTAAAAGGTCAACTAGACAGGTTAAGGTAAGCCGTAACAAAGAAAGAAAATAAATAAAGTACACAAACACAATGTGATGAACACTCTGGATAATAAATCAGTATTACCAGGGTAGGTTAAGGGTAAGAACAAATTGTTTTTGAACACATAAAGGGGGTTTCGATTTCCGTATAGCCAAAACTTCAATAAACCTTAGTATACGTCCTTGAAGGCTTTTGTACAACACTACAAACGCTGATTTGATGTGAACCTTATGACCAGTTTCAACTAAATGTTTCGCAATGGAGGAAGATGTTTGTCTATCCTGTGATCTTATTTGACCATTGGAATTCATTTGGTTCTGCAGCCATTTAGGTATGTGTTCCGCCACCCTTATTTGCAAATCACGATTGCTCCTCCCTATGTACGTGTTCCGCACATACAATAGCTGAAAACTCAATCCAAAAGATGTGTCTGTATAGACGATACGTTGATGACATCATAATCATAGGGGATAAATGTGAAGACGTGAACCGCTTGTTAAAAGAACTCAATACAAGTCAGAAGCATATTTCTCTTACGTGCGAAGGAGAGAAGAACAACAAACTTCCTTTTCTAGATATACTGATCAGTAGGAGAGATGATGGTTCCATCCAACGTTCTATATATAGAAAGCCGACATGGACGGGCCAATACCTTAATTTCCATAGTCACTGTCCAATTCATTACAAACGTGGTTGGTTTAATAAAGGGCTTATTCAATAGGATCAATCGTATTTGTACTAGTGATACTATTGAAGTAGAAACGAAGCTTTTAACTAATACGTTAATGAATAATGGTTATTTATTTAAGTTCATAAAACACTGGAAGGGTTGCAATACGATTAGACCTATGACGCTTCTGGCACCCGAAAAGCGAGTTTATATTACATTACCATTTAGGAGTGACTCAAATAGTCTCATGTTGAGACGGAGATTAAAATTAGCCATTTAGTTGAAACTGGTCATAAGGTTCACATCAAATCAGCGTTTGTAGTGTTGTACAAAAGCCTTCAAGGACGTATACTAAGGTTTATTGAAGCTTTGGCTATACGGAAATTGAAACCCCCTTTATGTTCTTCATAGTTGAAATCATGAGTCAATTGAAGTTAGACCACAATGGAAAACCTAGAAGCACTGGATGGCCATCTCGTCCTATTATGGGACTCCCCAGCAGTGCGCATCCATGATCCCGCAATCGCAAGATTCGAACCCAGGACTACCAATCTCGCGCCAGAGCGCTTAACTGATAGACCATTGAGCCGGCATCCAACGGTGTTAAATGTTCTTTCCGATGATGCAGTGAATTTCTTTCGTCGTTTCAAATGATCAGTAATAACACATTAAGTACAATTATAAGGTAGTGGTTAGATTTAGTGGATAGGGAAACATTAGATCTCAGTTTCGTGTTATTCGGAACTCGTCAGTAAAGTGTACATGTAATAATGGGAAAAACTGATGCTCTCTGGTGCAGGATTTCATCTTATAAATCAATTCATTCATAGTATCAGACATTAACTCCGTTCGATGCCGTTTCAGTGGTCTACAGGTGAAGGGTTTGCTTGAGATCAGAGGTCCTCGGTTCAATTCCTATGTGCAGGTTCGTGAATGTGCACTACTGAAGAGTCACACGTTTACAGGTGACGGCCATCAAGTACCAACAGGTCCTAAATGGTACTCTAACATTAATCAATTCATGATTTTAATGAAACTGAACAATCTCCACAATTCTATACTGTTTATTCATGATATCTAATTTCATAGAACAACCTCCATTTTTAGAATTAAAAACGAAGGAATATTTTCCATTTTAACACTATGTATTACATTTATGACTAGTTTATAAACTTAGTTTCAAGTCTTATTCATCATAATCAAGAAAAGAAACAAGCTGTAAAATAGTGTCATCACTGACAGAATGACATCTACATATTTATGAATTAAAAAAATTACAACACTCGGTTTCTATAGACCTATATAAAACATTCACCTGGTATTGTTTGTTTGAATCTTCCGATTTATGTATAGGACTGTAACTGGTCAGTCTCTTATTGGCATATGTGCATACTGTGTGTATTGCCTCGATATTGACTTAATTCACAATCATTATAAGAAAAGATGGACTCAGTAGCTGAGTGTATAACGCTATGGCGTTTGAAACGAAAGGTACTGAGTTGGAGTCCTAAAAAGTGAACATCAACTATGAAATGCAGGTACATCCAACTGATGAGTCCGGAATAGGACGAAACGTGCGTCAAACTGTATTCCACTGCTTTCCACTATCCATCTTTGCTGATTTAACATTCAATATTCAATTAGTTTTGATTAAACAAATATCCTTAATTAAAATCAAAATAATATTTCCCTCTTTTTAATCAAAAAAAACTGACCTAAATTTAAAATATGAGAAAAACACAATTGAGTAGTTTAGAAGAGAACATTTAATGTAGGCAATAATTATAATACACGCAATAATCAAAAGCCTACTTGTGGTAATAATAATAATAATATTACTATTACTAATGATGGTATTACTACTACTACTACTAATAATAATAATAATAAGCAGGTGTCATCAATTGGTAATGAAGTTTCTATAATCTAGTTCATATGGAAACTATATATGAATTGTAACTTTGAAAATAAAATAAAAAAAGGGGGGGAATAGATGATGTTATATATCATTTCATGGTTAATCAACAACAACAACAACAATCATGTTGTATACTCCATATGGATACTAATAATTTTTTTTTGT
This sequence comes from Schistosoma mansoni, assembly GCF_000237925.1. NCBI lineage: Eukaryota > Metazoa > Platyhelminthes > Trematoda > Strigeidida > Schistosomatidae > Schistosoma > Schistosoma mansoni. Next base: position 22,541,556 of record NC_031502.1, on the reverse strand, counting down.
GTGTTTTTTCAATATTGCACATGATATGAGTTGGGAAAAAAATTGAAAGCAATTTAATTGATTCTTATATAGATATTCACACTACACCCCCCACAAATATAATAATATTATTAATGACATTTGTATTTGTTTTTTATAGGTAAAGTATGTCATGTGATATATTTGTAATTATTCTATCATATTACGGGAGCAAACATTTTGGTGAGGGACTCGATCACTCAACCTTAGGCGGCGAGACTATAATTTATGGACGACCTTTGAACGAATCTTAAGTGACCTTAAGAGATATTAACCAATCGGTAAACAGTCAGCATAGAGCAAAAATATATTATAAGAAATTAAATAATTTAAATGGATACACTTATTTTATATGGTCCAAATACTTGTCAAGGTTAGAAATAGGTTCGAAGGTTCTAAAATCGTAATGCATAAGGTAGAGGGACTCATACATATGGCTCCATAATAGTCAGTCTCTGGAGCCATGATAAGGTCACAAAAACACTCTTAGCCTCGACCACATAGCTTCATTATTGTTTGTGTGTACTCCGGTTGTGTAAGTTTACCATTTTTATTACGGATATGTCCCTACATTACTCACACGACTGAACAGCCGACGTTTCAGTAACATCTGCGATTTATTCATCCAATGTTACTGGTGCTTTTATTATACAGTTCGCGGCAATTATTATAATATGCCTTAGTCTCAATCTGGATCGAGCGATAAAGGTTCCTTTTCTAGCAAACGTCTTCCTTCAACATGTATTACATCGAAGGACAACATCACGGTAGTCTGCACAAGGTCTACAAGTCATTTAATTACCGCAAATACAGATACAGCAACTTCTTGGTAGTTTCATTTTTTGTAACCGCTTGATTGTCAAGTCTTCTCTAAAATCCGCTGTGACCTTGAAATCTCTCAAACGCTTCTGATTGACTCGTCCATAATTTATAGTCTTGCCTCTTCAGCTCTGAAAATTGATGCCTTCTCTACTAAGCCACCGACAGCACCTATCATAGTGTAAGTAAGTAATTTCATTATGTTCATAATAAAGTATAGACAATTCTATACATAAAATGATTTTGACTCTTGTCGATATACACATAGTTTATATATAGGTCATATAATATCATAATAAAAATGATTTCCAACCGAAGACACATTCTAAATGTTAAGCATCAAAGTGGTGAATGATTGAATTTTATGAAGTATTTATTGAGATATTCTTTATCTACGATTTCAAACCATCATATAATTTCAACAAATATAATTGATTTTATATAGTTGAAATCATGAGTCAATTGAAGCTAGACCACCATCGAAAACCTGTAAGCAATGGACGGCCGTTTCGTCCTATTGTGGGACTCCTCAGCAGTGCGCATCCATGATCCCGCACTCACGAGATTCGAACCCGGGATCTACCAGTCTCGAGCCGGAGCTCTTTACCGATAGACCACTGAGCCGGCATCCAACGGTGTTAGTTTTTTATTATTTAGTATCCTAAAGTTAGATGAATCTTACCTTGATTATTTATCATAATAATATGAAATAGAAAATAAATTCGCCGGCCTATGCTCCATTGGGAATAACAGGCGTAAGTAAGTATGTAAGTAAGTAGGTAAGAAATTAAGTTACCATGATTTAAATAGACAGAATATTTAAGTTTTGTTTGAATCCAGGGAATAGTTACGAATAATAATAATAATAAATATTAATTAAGAAATGTAATTAGATAATGTACCATCTGGTCTATAAATAATAATAATAATACTAATAATATTAATAATAGTAATAATAATAATATAATCATTAATACAATTACAATATAATACAGACTAGAATGTTTATCCCCTGCTCTCTTTTTCCTCTTTCCTTCTTTCTCTTTTTTCTTCTTTCCTTCTTTCTCTATGGATCTTTTTCTTTCTTGTTTTTTTTCTTCTTCTTCTTCATATTGTCCATGTGATTTCATAATAAAATGGATCATCAAGAGTCATTGTAAAAGTATTAAAGGGATTGTATATATATATATATATATATATATATGTTTAATAAGATGGGATGGAATCAATTTATTCATGTCCCAGTTAACAGCATTGTTATTACTATGAAAAATGATTGACATGATATCAGATCGATTGTCTATTATAGTAAGGATATGTATAGATATAGATAGATATATGAATATGGGATAAATACTAGGATCAAACATTTGTTATATTTTTTTCAGTGAATTAAAACAGAGGAGATATTTATAAGCAAAGATGAATAGTGGCTAGCAGTGGAATACAGTTTGATGCACGTTTCGTCCTATTTAGGACTCGTCAGCTGGATGTACCTGCATCTCAGAGTTGATATTCACTCTGGGACTCGAGATATTTTTCACTAATATAGTTTGCTTTTTTAAGAATAGATGAGTTGAAACTAGTAGTGGAATCAAGAATGTATTAAGTGTTTCATTTAAGACTCATCATTTTAAAGGGGAGGAAACGCTAGAAAAATTAATTGAAAACTAAGTCTTGAATATATGTACAATGTATTCGTTCAAATCTGTACTGATATTGACGAGACTATAATTTTTGAATGAGCCAAACTGAAGCGTTTCAGGGAATTCAAGGTCACGGCGCCAAGTTCAGTACGTAATGCTATCGTACAACCGGTTCACAGCAGATGGGCAGAACAAATGGGACTACTAAGAAGTTCCTTTATTTGTGGTTGTGGTCATCAAATGACTTGTGAACCTCATGCAGACTACTGTGATGATGTTGTCTTTCGATGTAATATATGTTGGAGGAAGAAGTCTGCTAGAATAAAATTTTTTCACTTGATCCAGATTATGATCAAGGCAAATATGACAGCTGTTGAGAGCTGGATAATAAAAGCATCAGCAACACTGACTGCAGCCAGGTACATAGACTTGGTTATGTCCATCGTGTCGTTATCCACAAATAGAATTTTGTTGACGAAACAACCGGAGTTCACAAAAACAATACTGAAGATATGTAGTCGAAACTGAAAGTGTTTTTGCGACCCTATCATGGCTTCGGAGGCCGAATATGGATGATTTTCTCTACCGTATGCACTACGATTTTAGAATCCTGAACCTCTTTCTAACCTTCACAAGTTTTTGAACCATGTAAAAGAAGTGTAACCACTTTAATTCTTTGGTGTTGTATAATATATTTTTACTCTATACTAACTGTTTTCTGATTGGTTAATATTTCTCAAGGTCACTTGAGATTCGTTCGAAGGTCGTCCATAAGTTATCGTCTCGCCCTGATATTGAGAATTGTATTGACAATTGTTGATTTGTGGTTATCTGATTTATTCTTGTTGATAAGATTGTCAAGATTTAGAATGGCATTAACTTCATGTACATTCAACTTAGGAAATATTCTTTTTATTTATTTTTTAAATTATTCGATTTTGGCACTTTTCTTCAAAATAAATTATATTAATAGTTTTAAAATGAATATAAGATGATTATTGTACTATATGAGCGACTCCTTATCTATCATACGTGATGCCTAGTATAATACTCCTCAGAAGATATTTTTTATGACATCACTGTCAAAAATCAAACTAAGAATTTTCAGTCACCTAATCTCTAGAACCTTGGCGAATAGGACCGACTTCAATAAGCGATATTCCGCGGACAATGAAAGATGGTCGCGCAATTTCATGGATTGGTTGACGTTAGACATTAACACCGTTGGATGCCGGCTCAGTGGTCTGGAGGTCAAGTATTTGTGCGCGAGACTTAAGGCTCTGGGTTCAAACCACGCATGCGGCGTCATGGATGCGCACAACTGAGGAGTTTCCTAATAGGACGAAGCGACCGTCCAGTGCTTCTAGGTTCTCAATAATGGCCTAACATCAAACGACCCATGATTTCCATTAAAAAAATTTAGGCACATTATTAAAACAAAAAATAAGTGTTTAATTTCACAAGAGATCATTCAGTCTTTATTGTGAATTAAACTTGGCATTTAAAACAATTAGTCCCGGAAAAAAGATCTATTCCCTGGCCTTCATCAATTTTCATCTAAAATACCTCAACAAGCATGTATGTGATCAAACTTTTCAATTAGTCTAAAGCAAATACATTAGATTTTTCGATTCAACTTTGTTTTCTTCATGTTCTATCATGATAAAATGATTTATGGACCGTTATTATATATGTATGCTTATTGAATAGCTAATAAGTAACTATATCATATGTATATTCATATTCCTTTCATTATAAGCTTTTATTTGACCTATTGACTATGATCATACGATTTACTATTCTTAAGATATTCCCAATCACAGGTACTTTTCGGCTTGATCTTTTATAATTGTTATGTTCTATTTTATGGTATAATATTGTCTGATTTGTTTGTAAACAAACTGCGTATGCCTGAAATACGGAATTCATATAGCGGAGGCTGATTTTGGTGTTCTGGATTGAACTGTCTGGGTTAAACGAGAAGCTACTATCTCAGTGGACAAATAAGGACTCACAGTTGACTCTACGTTGCTCCTACTGGTTTATGTATCATTAGTCTGGTCATAAAAGTTTGTGTCTCTAATTGGCAGTCGTATCACATGATATAATTATTCGGGCATATGGACATTAAAATTATAATTTCGTACTATTCGTCTATTAGGAAGAAACCTTGTGGTATACCTACCCAACCGTCATTCACTTCAACCATGTAATATTTTATGCAATATTGAATGAATTGGATAACTAACCACATTGTCACATAATCAATAGAATTTAATAAGTAACAAACAATTGAATAACAATACATTGGTTACTATTCAGCGATTAATCGATCGAAATATCGCAATCTTATATGGGATCAGTGGACAAAAGAATATTTCAGTATGATTATCAATGTTAGTGATGCTTTGTTACACTTATTCAATTCTTGACCATCAGCTGCTACGCTTTTGTAAATATTCTTGCGCTTACTAATATAAGGTAAGACAATTTCTAGGTTCAGTATTTCTAGACAAGCTTACCCAGCCACCAAGCTTTCTTACCCTCAAAGGAATATAAATTTGATGTCAGTATGGTGTGAAGAAGGGGAATACGTTTAAGTATCAGTGGTAAGTTTCCAAAATCAATAAATCGAATTTTAGATTAAATGCAACCCTCATTTTTTTTATATTTAAGCGCCTTTTTTCTTTTTACATTTTATTTCAATTTACTAAGAGATATATTACAGAACTACAAAGTCAATTTTAAAAATGTTTATGATATCAATCAATGTAGTTTAATTACAGATATTACTTACTTACGTCTGTTACCCCTCATCTAAGATCATAGGCCGCCCACCAGCATTCCTCATCCAACTCTGTCCCAGACAATTCTTTCCAGTTGCTATTCCTCCTATTCATGTCTGATTCCAATTTTCGAATCAGTGTGTTCTTTGGTCTTCCACTTTTTCATTTCCCTTCAGGATTTCAAGTTATGGCTTACTTCGTGATGCAGTTTAATGATTTTCGTAATGTATGTCCTATGCACTTCCAAAATCATTTCCTAATTTCTTCTTCATGTGGAAGCTGGTTTTTCCTCTCTTCCCCCAGTAGACTGTTGCTGATAATATCCGGTCAACGGATATATAATTTACATAAGTATAATTTTGTTGAATATTTAAACCATGAACAGTTCTGATGTGTATTGAAAGAAAAAAAAAGTATATTTACGTCTATTAGTTTTTCCTAAACAAAAACAAATTCAAAAAAGTCCCTTAACTTTTTGACACCTTTTTTCTCCACCTGTTGTTAACAGACGGTTTTGTTCAATTTAGCTTATAGAATAAGAAAAAAATAAAGACTTATTTCATCTATATTCTGTAAGTAAAATAACATTTATTTTAAAGGTATAAGATATACTATTTAAAAGAACTTGATTATATTCATACAAACTTTACATTTCTATAGTTGAAAGCGTGAGCCAATTGAAGCTAGACCACCATCGAAAACCTCGAAGCACTGGATGGCCGTTTCGTCCTATTGTGGGACTCTTCAGCAGTGCGTATCCACGATCCTTTGTCGCGAGATTCGAACCCAGGACCTATCAGTCTCGAGCCAGAGCCCTTAACCGATAGACCACTGAGCTGGCATCCAACACTGTTAATGTCTAACTTCAATTGATCCACGAAGTTGAGCAACAGTTCGACAATTGTCTTCAGTGAGTTGATATCTCACGACAGACGTGTTTTGAACTCCACTGGTCACTGCTTCTCACTAGAACCCCTGGATGTACTTCTCGAAGTCACTAGTGAGCATATGATTATATTAATTATTAGAAGGGTTTTTGTGGAGATTTCAGTTTTTTCATAGTTGAAAGCGTGAATCAATTGAAGCTAGACCACCATGGAAAACCTAAACTACTACTCAGTAGTACGTATCCACGATCTTGCTGACGGGACTTAGACCCAGGACCCTTGGTCTTGTGTACGTGCGGTTAACCTCTAGGACGAAATGGCCGTCCAGTGATTCCAGATATAATTCAGTTTGTCTATTTTTTTTGTCCGCTATATTTTTTATAATAATTTTAAAGTTTTCCAAGATTAATAGATGAAAACTTGATCTTTAGTCAATCCTTTTTTCATTAGATCTAATATTAAAGGAATACAAGGAATTTTAAGGTATTCATCCGATGTTTCATCGTTTAAGCAAATGATATATACAAAGTGTTAACAATCATCAGTGATGCTTCTTAGCAAAGCAGTATAGAGTATACTTCCGAAAAAGTTGTAAAATTTAGTTTCAATGTTAAGAATATGTAACTTCTATTAGTAACAATCATACATACTCAGTATTGTTTGTTTGAATCAGGACTCAGTAGCTGAGTGGATAACGCGTTGGCGTTTGAAGTGAAAGGTACTGGGTTCGAGCTCCAGAGTGAACATCAACTCTGAGATACAGGCATTTCCAGCTGACGAGTCCCGAATAGGACAAAACGCACATCAAACTAGATTCCACTGCTAGCCACTATCCATCTTTGCTTACAATCATACATACTGTTTAATAGCTCTCTGTATATATCAGTTCGTCATAATGAGAAAAGATATAGGTTTGGGGTTATAAGTTATGAAATGATTGCGGAAAATTAAGCAAGACTATAATTTATGGACAAAGCATTTAGATATAAGATAATAGGACTTGGATTTGGGCGCGAAATTCATTCATTCATTTAGCTAGATAGCGTTATCACATGAATCTCGTTCCTAACCCTAACTTTCAACTATGAATCATAATTCTAATTTCTAGCATCAGAATCTTCAATACGAACGTCAAGACAGTTCTACTGTGCGGAGCTGAAACGTCAATAACTATTGCATCCATCGTCAAGAAGGTACAAGTATTTATAAACAGTTGTCTTCGCAAAATACTCAACATTCACCAGACGGATACTATCAGTAACAGTGTTTTATGGGTGAGGAGAAACCAGCTTCAGGCTGAAGAGGGAATTAGTAAAACACATTGGAAGTGGATAGAACATACATTGAAGAAATCACCAAACTGCACCACGAGGCAATCATTAACATGGAATTCGGAAGGGGAGCGGAAAAGAGGAAGGCCAAATAAAACATTACCCCGGGAAATGGAAGCAGATATGAAAAGGATGAATAACAACTGGAAAGAACTGGAAAGGATTGCCCAGGACAGAGTTGGATGGAGAATGCTGGTGGGCGGCCTATCCTCCACCATGAGGGGTAACAGGAGTAAGTAAGTAAGTAAGTAAGTCTATCAACCACATCAGCTGATTAGTTGATGTTAAAGCTAAATTATATATAGAAATGTAACCCAGAAAAAGATCCTTTTTTTGAAGACCTTATCATAATTTCAGAAGTTTTTCCTTCTAAAATAAACGGATTGAAATTTTAAATCATGAATAGCTATTTATTCAACTACTTTAAAAATCCATTTAGAATACATAATTAGATAATAAATGATTATTCATTGATTGTACTGTCGTGAACAGAACACGAGTGGGACAACCGAATGTATTAAGGCAAAAATTACAGACTATTTCACTAAATTCTGATTACCATACAGTAAATAGTTAATTTGCAAAATAACAATCTATTGTCTCAATCTTAACTGTTCATTCTGCAAATATCAATCCGTCTTCTTTGATTTCATTATTCATGCATTTTTTATACTGATCGCGCTTCATTCCTATTCTTTCCTTATCGATCTTCTGCCAAAATACTTTCTATATCTGACCATCACCGTATACTACTTATATGGATATAAGTAGACCACACCACAGTATTACCAATCATCGAGGTTTTAAATGAATGTAAGAATGGTAAAATTTATTGTTTCGGACATATATATATATATACATGAGTAACTGTAACCTTACAATTGTACTTAATCGATTTATTTTATTGAATTAAGCACAAAATACAAATATTATTTTCTTGGAAGTAATGAATAACTTTAAACTTTGAATGTATAACAACTATCAATCAAAAAGTGTAGATGAATAATTCGTTAAAACAATAGGTTTTATTGAATCAAAATAAGCGAATTCAACCAATCGAATTACATATCAGAAGGGGTTTTGTGGAGATTTTAGTAATTCAGTGGTTGAATTCATGAGTCAACTGAAGCTAGACCACAATGGATAACCTGAAAGCACTGAACGGCCGTTTCATCCTATCGTAGGACTCCTCAACAATGCGCATCCACGATCCTACCTCACGAGATTCTAACCCAGGAACTATTAGACTTGCGCGCGAGCACTTAACCATTAGACCACTGAGACGGCATCTAGCGGTGTTATTGTCTAACTTCATCACATCCACCATTGCCTTCAGCTAGTTGATATCTCACAGCAGACCTGGTTGAGCTACACTGGTTACTGCTTCTCACTAGAACTTCAAAAAATACCTCATGGAGCCAGTCATTAGTGAGCACATGTGATCATTATTAAAAGGAGGTTACTAAAATCTCCACAAAACCTCCTTCTAATAATCGATTTATGTTAACACGCAATTGACTGAGTAAATTTCAATTAGAAATCTTATATAGTTTATTTCATGTACATGACTTATATATGGGAAACATCATCCATGAACAAGAAGGACCCGACGCAGACGTAATGGAGGAGAATCGCCAAAGCAAGACTGAATTTCTACAATTGAAGATCAAATAAAACTTAAAACAACTGTCAACTAATATCAAAGTCACAATCTTCAATATGAATTACAAACCAGTCCTACTGTACGGAGCTGAAACTAAGAGAACTACCTCAACTATCATCAAAATAGTACAATTATGTATAAACAATTTTCTACACAAGATATTGAATGTCCGTTGACCAGATACCATAAACAACAGCCTACTGTGGAAGAGAACAAACCAGGTTCCAACTGAATAGGAAATTAGAAAAAGGCGTTGGAATTGGATTGGGTATACATTACGAAAATCATCAAAATTCATAACAAAGTAAGCCATAACTTGGAATCGTGAACAGAAACGGGAAAGTGGAAGACCAAAGAACACGCTGGGTCGAAAAATGGAATCAGATATAAAAAAGATGAATAGCAACTGGAAAGAACTAGAAAGGATTGTTTGTGACATAGTTGGATGAGGAATGCTGATGGACGGCCTATGCTCTTTCTCGAGGGGTAACAGGCCCAAGTAAGTAACAAAGTACATGATTTATATAGCAGTTATTCGAATGGTTTCTATCCTAATGAAATTTTCCATACAACTTGTGTATGAATATATTCATTACATTGAAATGACGTTGTTTAAATACCTTTTAACCACTATTGTATATTTACTAAAACCATTACATAAACATTAAACATTAAATTCCAAATTTCTTGTCACTAGATAATTCAACTAGCCAAATAAGCTTCTTGTTTTTTTATTTTTCAAAACCCAATTATTAATGATGTATCTTTTTCAAAAACTGAAAAAATATCATTTTATTCTATTATTACGTAATCTTGTCAAATACCAGTACATTAAAACAATTCATTTTGCATAATTTATAGCAATCATCTATTAATGTGTGTGTGCTACTTATATCGACAGATATAAGTAGTATGTATCATCAATTGAAAGTGAAATGTCTGGCAACAGAAGGTTGAAAAGATCGAAAGAAAGAAAACTGAGAACAAAGAATAATTGATATGGAAACGAAAGAACAATGAAGTCTAAAACGATTGATTGACATTTTTCAAATGAAGTATTTAACCCTATATGGTTCCTAAGATGTTCTATAATTTTTGTATTCAAATATATTCGATTGTCCCTACTTTTGTTCTTGTTCACTAATTATTACCACTTCGAAATCCATGGTATAAAATGTGTATATCATATTGTTTTTGAAGCAAATTTAAAACTTTAACCAATTAATATTCACTTCGTGTTGTGTACTTCTATCTTCTCATTTTTATTTCGATCGGTCTCTTGTTGGCATATGTGCATCCTGTGCGAACTGCCTCGATATTGACTGAAGTCACAAGCTTTACAAGCAAAGATGTATAGTGGATAGCAGTGGAATACGGTTTGACGCGCGTTTCGTCCTATTTGGAACTCGTCAGCTGGATGTACCTGCATCTCAGAGTGGATGTTCATCCTGGGACTTGAATCTTGTGGCTGAATGGATAACGCGATAGCGTTTGAAGCGAAAGGTACTGGGTTCGAGTCCCAAGGAGTGAACATCAACTCTGAGATGCAAGTACATCCAGCTGACGAGTCCCAAATAGGACGAAACGCGCGTCAAACTGGATTTCACTGCTAGCTCACTATCCATCTTTGCTTTTAACCAACTAAATTTATGTGATATCAATAATGATCAATTCTATATGATATTAATGGTAAAATAATAAATTATCAAATAAAATGGTTTTTCAATTACATTCTGTTTCTATGTTAAACCATTTCTTTTCCACTTTTTCTTCTTCACTAATCAATTGGAATTTAGGTCTTATCTACACAAGAAAATATAATGAAAGAAGAAGGGAGATGTATATCCCACAGTGTTATAAAACATCATAGAACATTCTTCTTTTAAGTATCTATAGAAGAATCTAAAAATTAAAGTTCACGTGAATAAAACTTAATCAAGATTTAAAAAAGAATCATTTATTTGAATCCCTTCATAATAAGCTTTATGTATACACGTTTAATTGTGTATGCTAATCTAGTTGGTGCAAGTGATGTAACTGTTATATGTGGAGCGTTTCGAATTCATTAGTTAGCGAACGGAACAAAGACTTGTAACCAGAGACCGATAAGCGAGCTATTCTGACGCGTCCTAGACCCAGCTATTTAGAGTAAGTAGTTCAAGTTGCAAGCGGGGAAAATATATTCCGTAGTAGTCAGAAGCACAGCAATCATAAGGGGAAAAATCAAACGTATATATACAGCAATAAATTGTCCTTGGGTAGCATTACAAAATGGCACACTCAAAGATACAATGGACCAATAGCGTTTAAGATATTTTACAAGTGGGAAATTCGACCCAAAGATGAAAAGAGCGCTTTTGGCACGTAAACAGCTAAATTCAAATTTTCAAAATAAAATTACAAAATTAAGCCATTTATCGAGTAAGTTCTAGGGATTTGACATCCCCAACACTAACTTCTTCTCATGTGTGTAAATGATAATTAAAAATGGATGGTAGTTAGCAGTGGTAATCAAGACACATATTTCATCCTATTTGGGACTTATCAGATGGATACAGTTGGATCTCAGAGTTGATGTTCACTCCAAGACTCAAACTCAGTACTATTCACTTCAAACGTCATGTTGTTAACCATGTTTAGATAACCACTAGCTTATGAAATGACATAAATTTTAATTCATTTACATTGATTGTTTGATTCTTTCCATTGATATTTAGGAATGCAATCGCTCAGTCACTTTTTCGGTCACCATCCAGCTCTGCTTATGATACTTATGAATAAAATGACAATATAAAAGCAATCCACATAGAATCCATATAATCTTAAACACAGACTGATCAATTTCAATTCTGAAGATTCAAACAGCCTATACAAATAAATGAAAATCAATGTCGTTGTGCAATCCATTAACCATTATTTCAAATTATCTGAAAAACGGATCTTGTTTCCTGAATTTTTTTTTGTCTTAATTTTTCAAGAAGAAATTCTTGCAAATCCCTAACCCTAATCATTACCAATGGAATTCTATAATGTGATAATGCAGTCATAAATCCTCGAACTTATTCAATGATAAAATAACTTTGATAAATGAAATGAATAGATGTAAAATATCTTTTATTGGGGACAAGCTGGAAGGGGGGGCGGGGGTAAACAGCTAATTTATCAGATTGAAATAGATTGTTTCTATTTCAAGTTATTTCATGATAAAACAAACAGTTTAAAGATTTAAATAATAACATGTTTAAGAAAATGAAGATCTGATGTATTTTATTCAATTTCATTGATTAAAATACCGATGAAAACTTGGAAAGTTCTAGATTGGCATTTCGTCTTAGTATGAGACTTCTTGGTGGCATGTGTTCACAATCCTACGATGACATAGAACCAAGAACGTTTGGTTACGAATGAACGTTTAACATTTAGACCACTTACCTGGCATCCAAAAGTGTTAGAACCGAATGAGAAAAAGATTATGCATGATTTGAAAATGAATATTTACTTAATTGAAAGCAATAATTGTAAATGAACTTTAGAATTACACTTTGACTGACCAGTAAATGCAATATTTAGAAATATCTCCATTTTACGATGCCTTATACAATATACAGCTTTTTGACACGGTAGAGATAATTCAGGAAGACTTCTATCAGTAAAACGTCTGCTCAGTAAAATACAACAGCTTTAGATTATGCCAAGAGCTAAATGGTTAATATCTGAAGTCAAGTAATAATTTACACTATGTTTTATAATTTTATACAAAATCTCATTTCTCTACATATGAATTCGTAAAACTTGAATTAAGATAATTAGATGAACTACTTATATGCTTATCAACAAATACATGCTTGAGGATATTAGATATATATAGAAAGAGAGAGGGAGAGGGAGAATGAAAGGTAGGTAGGTAGGTAGATAGATATGAAGGAACATTTAAAACAGTTGGTATATTTTTAAAATCTTACTTTATGGCAAACTATGTGTTGTACAGTCATTTCAATTGAATTTGATCATCTAACACAATATCAAATCATTGAATATTTCAAAAATTTGTCAATAAAATCTAATCAGAAGAGTTCAACCGGACCTGTTGTGAGATATCAACTCACTCAAGACAATGGTGGATGTGTCGCTTAATTTCGTGGATTGGTTGAAGTTAGACATTAACACGGTTGGATGCCGACTCAGTGGTCTAGAGGTTAGGCGCTCGCGCACGAGACTGATATGTCCTGGGTTGGAATCTTGTGAGGCGGGATCGTGGATTCGCACTGCTGAGGAGTCTTCCGATAGGACGAAATGGCCGTTCAGTGTTTTCAACTTTTCCATTGTGTTCTAGCTTCGATTGACTCATGATTCCAACTGTAAAATTATTGAAAAAATCTCCACAAAACCCCCTTCTGATCATGAAATCTAATACAATTGATTAGCAGGAAAATGGCAGTGAATTACCATTCAATCGGTATAATAAATTAAAACCCCTATAATGAATTACACGCCATAGATTAAGCTCATACAACAGTAGTCGCACTATGTACTTCTATATTCTATTCTTACTAGCCCATACTATTGTTTCGGTTGGATTATTTATTCTAACCTGTCACTGAGGAAATGGATTTACCTGGCCATTGAGATAGGATAAGCCAGGTTAGATACAAACCACAAAATGTAACATGAAGCTCACATCACTCCCTTCCAAATTGAGCAGACCTTACCGTTGATATTGGTGATTTATAAATTGATGGTTAAGTATTTCAGTTGCACTCGTAGAACAATGTTTATTTGATTATTGCTTATAACCAGTGTCAAGTTTTGTTTAATAGATACCAAACATATTCAGGTAAAAACTGTTTATTATTTCATGCCCATAGAATGTTTGACATAATTAAGTCTTTTTTCAGAAAGAAAAAGTTACGTTTAAATAACAAAACCAAGATAACAATGGTATGTCTGTGGGAAAACTTGATGTTGCGTGCTTGAATCCATTGTTTATTTTTTTACGGATGGAATACGTTAACTCTGACATTTTTATATGCTTCAACTATGTACAATCGCTAAATCTACTAAGACACACACTGAGTGGTTTAAAGTTATCTAAATTATTCGTCTGATAAATAATTTATGTGGTTAGATCTGCATCATTGGAGAAAAAACCTATATTTATGGGTAGTATGAAGTTGATTTATCGATACTGTTTTTTCAGCTTAAAACGTACTTAATCAAAAAAGTCACTGGACTTGACTGTGTTTGTTGTAAATGTGTGATGAAGCTTGATATAAACTTGTTTTAAGTTCAGATCACCTATGGTAACAATGTAGTGACCTGCTTTCTTCGACGAGAACGCGGTTGGTGTAATGGAAACAATTATTAATATAACCAATTGTGCCAGTGATTGTTTTACCGTACTCGTTGTTGTTTAACTGTATCAAAATGACTTTTCGTTCGGACGCCCGCCTTGTCCGTTCGAACTTTCTTACGCTCTGCCCTTATTGCCTGTACTCGTTGGCACGTCTCGATTTTCTTTCGATATCATAAGATCGCCAATAAATATACTCTATCTGGACCAGTTACAATCTTCTGGTTTGCGAGTTATCGAGGGGATCAAGTCGTTTTTGGGCGCGTAATCTTGTTGTAGTGGTGATCATATTCAAACGCGATTTGACGCCATCAACAACATCATGAGATAAGCTTGCGTATACAAAGGTAAACTAACCCAGCGTTTATTGACTTCATGATTTGGTAAGGTGTTTTACGTCACTCTAATGTGTTTAACGATAATTTTATCAATATGGGTCTCATGAGGCTACAAACGTTTCTTAAATTAAGATTCAGAAATCATTAATTTAATTTCTAATGGTTTGGTTTACACCATTGTTGATATTTTGAGTGAAATTTGATCAGAATTGAATATTTTATTCAAACTCGTAAACCAAACCAATTGCATGGTCAGTCTTGGCTGGTATATGTGCATCCTGTGTGAATCGGTTCGGTATACTCATAATGACTGAAGTTAACACCGAACCAAGTTAAAACCATTACAAATGCAATTAGAACTCATACTCGTTGCTCAATTGGGCGACTATCTGGACTCAATAGCTAAGTGGTTAACGCGTTTAGAGCGAACGCAACCAGGTTTAAATCTCGGAGAGAATGTCAAATCTAGGATGCAGGTACATCAAACTTGGGAGTCTTGAAAACGATATATTGCGCGTCCTAAGATCCTATGCTAGCCACATCCCTTTTGTTCTGTCTAAGAAGACAGTATATTTAACGTTGTTTTCAAAAAAAGTAGTGACTGGACTATTTGAATTAAACCATTTTCAAATAAATTACCCTGTTTCTCAACTTATATAATTTGCTTGGTAGACTCTGAATTAAGGAATTATGCTAATTAACTTCCATGACTGATCTGAAGTCCTATTGAAACTAATTCTTCTTGTAGCATTCAAATGTATGTTATCCATTATCATGGCCAACAACATCACGGCTCTACTCGCACCTCCCAGTAACTCTATAAGTCTGAAATATCTATACTAATTTATTACTTCTGGTCTATTTTATTGACCGTGATATGACTCAATCGCTAATCTTAATGACTGTACACTAAATTAACTATAGCTGAAGTTTGGACGTTTCGATTTTACTAAAAACTAGCTATAATGATGGATTTAATGCTATATGACATGAGTCAGAGAGGCGTATCTATGGCCTCAAGTCAAATGATAATTTACATTTCATAGGTTAGCATTTTGTATTTCAATGGGTTGTTATCTGTATTCATATTTGTATTCATTTTAGTCATCGCCAAAATCCCTTTCTTCTGCAACTTTTTATTTTGGATAAATAGGCTGTTTATTTTCCACTCATCTATTCATCTCACTTGAATGCATCAACTTAATAACCGGATGGTTACTCAATATACCAAGTTTTTAGTTATATTGTATATATTGATGGTGACCAATGGTACACAGTTACTAACCTTTAGTGTTAAGTACCTCAATAAAAAGATTTCTATCCGTTGTAACATTGAACTATTAAGTTAACTCGTTCGCTTTAGCAATGTCATATCAATTCATATAATATAAGTGAATTCGGTGAATGATGGATTTAAGATGAAATAAATTATTTATTTTGTGTCAACAAACTCTCATTTACCCTCAAATGCCCTGGCACGGTCAAGGGTGGGGAGGAGTCAGTTCTCTCTCTCGAAATGCTCTCACATGACCACGTGCATACAACTACTGTCAGAGAAGTCCTACTCACTGCATTCTCGCGATCAGAGTGTTGTTTGCGAAAATGTGAGGACGAAAAGTGAATGTACGGAGCTTTAACCCAGTTAGTGGATATAAAGGATCTACCTAGGAGAATTAGGAAACCCTCATTTCAAACCATTAGTATTCATAGGCTCCAGGATCCTAAGGCAACAAATGACATACTAAATAACTGAAGGACACCGTCTACCATGAGATTGCATCTTCTCACGTTACTCTACTGTCTTGTAGACTAGACTTTTGGGTTGAAGGCTCTGAGTGTGGCCCCTTAAGAAAACCACCTGTTTCGGTTTGGGTACCCGGGTAGTATCACAACCCTCACACGAAAATCGAATAACAAAGTGTGGCGTTTATCTATTTGGTACATCCTTGTTTCAAATGTCTATGTGTTTAAATAAATAAATAAAGATCGTAAATCATTAGACAGAAAACTAATATTTGAAAGGTCATAAATAATTTCTATTCTAAAATTCATATATACCACCTTAGAAGAACTCCATCTTAACCACTACCAACGTTGGTATTATCATCCAGATATTTCTATATCCATCATTGTTATAAATCAAATTAGATGATTGAATTAATGTTTAAATCATCCGTATTAGGGAGATATGAGATATAAGCAATGAATCTGACAATCAACTTTTAATTACATTGATTTGTGAATAACTAAAAAAAACATTTACATTTGAAAAGGAATTTAAACAGAAAAAACAAGTACCTGAACTAGGCAATGAAACATGATCAAAACTCTTAGTTATCAAATTTGCATCATATGTTCTATGGATATAGTTGAGGTCAGTGAAATGTCACTGAATCCTAGCCAAATCATCTGGCAGTTGAGTCACTTAATATCGAACAGATAATCGATCCCCGTCAAGGTCAAGGAAAGTCAACACGCATCAGTTAATCATACACCATGAACTGGCCTGTGCGGTAGTGGTTCTACTTTCTCTTGTATATACTTTTACTAATATATTCCTGTAATAACGTCCTTTGTGTTGTACAGTCTTCAGAGCATCCATAGTCCCTTGATACGTCGTAGGGGCAATCCACGTAAGGTGCTGATCACGAGGTGTAACTTCGAAGTTAGCTTGTTCGTTACATCGTTCCCGTTTTGACTCGAGTAGGCCTCTAATCATTCGACATAGATCATCAACGTTGATACTCTACAAGCTAAACACCTCTTAGGGGGAATGGTTACCCTAGAAAGTTATTAAATAAATAAATATATGATCAGAAAGGTGAGAATAAGCGAAATATAAACGGTGAATAAGAAATCCCTGTTCATACGCCAACAATTCAAAGAGGATACGGCTAGTGAAATATTAACTTAGAGATTACGCGGAATAATTCAAAAAATTTTTAACGCCGGAGAACTACCATTAGTGTTTCCTACGCGTACGATGATCACACGGAGGCTAAAGGAAGAATTACCTAGAGTGTCCACCTAGTTTTGTATTTGTCAGTTCGACTGCTCCTGTGGAGCAAGTTATATTGGTCGGAGTTCAAGGAATTTTCATTTTCGTGTTCGTGAACACCTCCCAGTGTGGCTAAGCGAAGGTTTGGTGAAGTATAAGAAAAGCTCGATAATGATCCATTTGGTGCAAACTGGTAATAGTGTCAGTATAAACTAATCCTTTTCAATTATTTATCGAGTCAGTAATATTTTGCCAATGCTTGTCAGACCTAAAGTCATTCAGATAGTCGAAGCAGTAGCCATCCGGATTAAAAAGCCGGAGGTATGTGTACAAAAGAAACATCTTCAACCGCTTCTCTTCCTCTGACCAACTTTAAGACCAATTAATCAATAATAATCTTAGCTATTGAATGACATAATCTGACTATTGTACTTACGACCTTCCATAGTCAAATGTAATTGTCGCTGTTATCATTATTCGAAAATCTTTGTATTATTATTATTACTATTGGTTAAACATCATTATTAATCTCCCCAATACATGATTCATTTACTTCGCATTCATTCCACTTAATTATGTCGTACTAATAATAGGATATGGATTACGTAGATATTGACTAGACTTGATTGTTAGATTCTTTCAATCATCGATTCTAATCACAGTCACAAGTTACTTCATTTAGATATGTAGCAGTGGGATTGGGTTAGCATGATAATTGCTTTTATGGTTTAGTGTCGGTTGGTACGTTAAGCCCACATAAGTTATTCCAGCCTCTAAACAGATCAGTTTACTTATTCTTCTTGAGTCACATTCCGGCCTTGTTAATTATTCTCTTATCAACCTTGACTGTTTTATGTAAGTGTATGTGTGTGAATATTTTTTATCTTACTCATCATATGTCTTGTAACTTATTCTTATCTGATTATTGAGTCACGTTTGATGAAAACAGGTTGGCTCTCCACTGAGCATTATTTCGCTCCATTCTCTTCTCGTTGTTTCTTCGATCGTTTATCAACGATTGTATGAAATTCATTCTCGTACTTGAATCTCGTTATTTACTAACGCGAGTTAAATCGATGATAATATATGAGGATTGACAATGTGTATATCTCAATAACGATCAAAAACAATCTAACTGGTATCAGATATTAAGCTACTAAAATGTTTCTAAGCATTAACAGCCTGATTACTTTTAATATATACTGTTTATATAACGAAATCTAAAAAAAAGGTGTCTACTGTAGACCATCAACATTGATGATCTATGTCAAATGATTGGAGGCTTCGAAATCACACCTCGCGACCAACACCTTACGTGGATTGCCCCTACGACGTATCAAGGGACCATGGATGCTCTGAAGACTGTACAACATAAAGAACGTTATTTCAGGAATACATTAATTAAAGTAGATACAAGCGAAAGTAGAAACACTGCCGCATGGACCAGTCCATGGCGTATAATTAACTGATGCGTGTTGATTTTCCTTGATCTTGACGGGGATCGATTATCTGTTCGATATTAAGTGACTCAATCGCCGGACGATTTGGCTAGGATTCAGTGACATTTCACTGGCCCTACACTACTGTTAACATTCTTTATCATTTAAACTAAATCACACCAGATAAATCTAACAATAGCACTGATTACACTTTGGTATTTCCAAGCTAATTGGTCAGTCAAAATACAGAGAAATACATTTATACAACATTGATCAATATTGCCTGCTCCATAACAATAGTGTGACTAATCGACACAAAAATAGTGACTGGCTTCAAGATACATGTCCTGGTGTTCTCGTGGGAAGCAGTGACCAGTGGAGTTCAACTACGTCTTTTGTGAGATAGTTACTCACTGAGTACAGTTGGCGAACGGTTGCTCGAAATTCGTGGATCGGTTGAAGTTAGACATTAACACCGTTGGATGTCGGCTCAATGGTGTATCGGTTAATGGCTCGGGCTCGAGACTGATAGGTCCTGGGTTCGAATCTCTCTAGTGCGGGATCGTGGATGCGCACTGCTGACGGGTCCCATAATAGGACGATTTGGCCGTCCAGTGCTTCCAGGTTTTCCATGTTGGTCTAGCTTCAATTGACTCATGATTTCAAATTTGAAAAGGCGCAAAAATATTTGGCTAGTTTAGATAATTCAACTTCCAGTCTCAACATCACTTTGGACAAGCATAATAAATTGTGATTTGTAGTTTTTTGGTAGTTGAATATTATTATTCAAATAGATTTGCATAATCATTGAATCTATAATCTAAACCTATACATTCAATAACCTTAGTCTTAGGAATATGGAGATTACTGAAAGGAAAAAGACTATTGTAATTGACCCTCATGCATATGTATATACGACAATGAAAAATATCCATATGTTATTCAAATCGGTACAACAATAACCTAAAATCAGCGGTACCTAATAAAAATTATTTTTGTGGCCCCTATTATCTGACTCCAGTTATATCGTTTACTGATTCCGATCGAAATATACATGTCGCCAATTCTCCCATGTAATTGTCAAGTTAACTTGTATTATTCAATAATGAAATTCAAATTAGAGAATGGATTTCGATTACGTATATTTCGTACAGATCGTTGATCGGAAAAGTGAAGCAAAATAAAATGACTTGCAACGGAGAAGGCAAGTCAGTCAACCCGATCTAGCCAAATATGAATCGATATTTTTATAGTCAGACGAAAAATAAGTTACAAAACATATGATAAGATAAGTAATACTCACACACATACACTTCAGTC
Source organism: Schistosoma mansoni (assembly GCF_000237925.1). Lineage (NCBI taxonomy): Eukaryota > Metazoa > Platyhelminthes > Trematoda > Strigeidida > Schistosomatidae > Schistosoma > Schistosoma mansoni. Next base: position 22,520,961 of record NC_031502.1, on the reverse strand, counting down.
AGTCAATCAGCTACAACGTAGGACCAGGCACATATATGCATCAATCCAAGTTTCCATACCTCGTTAGCACAACAAAATGAACACCGGATTCATAGAAGTAGTTACTTTAGTGGTAGTAATATATAAAAGAAAGGTTGTATATAAGGATATAGTATAGGAAGGAAGAAAGTTGTGAAGCAATTTTAATCTCAAGGTTTTGAGGGAAGATAAACAGTCAAGGTTGATAAGAGAATAACTAATAAGATCAAAATGGAACTCCAAAAAGAATAAATAAACTAATTTGTTCAGCAACTAGAATAAGCTATGTAGGCTTAACATAGTAACCGACACTACATTTATTTAGTTATTTATTTGAACACATAAATATTGGTACAGGGGGACACTAGATATATATGTGCCACATACGTATTCGGAGGAAACATTTACTGTCAACCATACAGTGATTTGAGATTGTTTAGATAGAACAGAGTTCCCATCACAGGTGAGCTGTTGCATAAGTTGAAAAATGGGAGTACATGAAGTAGGAATAGAGGAAGATAAGTGACGTAGTATATAAAAGAAAATGATAATAATAATAATAATAATAATGCGTTTTATCAAGTGGATGTAAATTGTGTGAATTCTAATTGAAGCGAGCATAGTATTTCTAGAAGTAATTATCATCTCATTAGATTTGTGTAAGAGCTATGATACAGTCTGGGTGCTCGGACCGAAGCAGGCCATTACATTGTCAATTGACAAACTTCTAGGTTTATCAGAAGGGGGTTTCATGAAGATTTTTGAACTTTTTTATAGGTGAGATCATGAGTCAATTGAAACTAGACCACCATTGAAAACCTGCAAGCACTGGACGGCCAAATCGTCCTATTGTAGGATTCCTCAGCTGTGCGCATCCACGATCTTGCCTCACGAGTTTCGAACCCAGGACCTATCAGTCCCAGTGGTCTAGTGGTTAAGCGCTCGGGTGCGAGACTGGTAGGTCATGGGTTCCAATCTGGTGAGGCGGATCGTGAATGCGCACTGCTGTCAGTGTTTATATAAATCTAGCATTTATCTATACCTAGATACTTCGAATTAGAATGAATGTAACCTACGTTGTTTTTTTACCAGTCATATGTTGTTATTATTAATGTAGGTAAGTGTATGTATTCAACTTCGGATCAGATTAAAATTGATAATATCCGTTGTAAGAAATTGGTTTTCTTTTAAAAGGATAAATGGGAATAATGTTCCCTGTTTTTCTTTAAAAAAAAAGTAGGACTAAATTGAAACACTATCTGATCATATTGTAGCAGGTGATTTTCAATAGGGCCTAGATAATTCAATTTTGGAAAATCATTTACTTTTCTGAATATTTATAATAATAATAAGTTTGGGCATAATTTTCGACGAGACTATAATTTATGGACGAGTCAATCAGAAGCGTCTGAGGGATTTAAAGGTCACGACGCCAATTTCAGTACTTGATACTCATGTACGATCGGTTCACAGAGAATTTTTATAGAAGACTTGACAATTAAGCGGCTACAGCAGATAAGACTACTAAGAAGTTCGTGTATCTGTAATTGCGAGTTTTAACTGACTTGTAGACCTTGTACAGACTACAGTGATGTCCTTCGATGTAATATATGTTGAAGGAAGACTTTTGCTAGAATCACTCTATCCGGATTGAGACTAAGGCATATTATAATAACTGCCTCGAACTGTATAATAAAAGCACCAGTAAGATTGGCTGCAAGTATAGATTATCAATGATGGGCTCCTCCATGTGTATATACCAGTTCAACTGCTTCTGTGGAGCTAGTTACTCAGAGGGCTTTATCCTTGAGTGTTTGTGAATATATACCACTAGATAAGGACCATCATGTTGAAATGGAGAAAGCGATCTCTGTTTAATACCAAGTTTCAAGAAATCTTAACTCCATCACAAGGCAAGCCCTCACATGGAATCCTGAAAACCAAATGAGAAGAGGAAGATCAAAGAACACATTACGCCGAGAAGTGGAAACAGATATGAGAAGAATGAACAACAAATGGATAAAACTAGAAAGGAAGGCCCAGGACAGAGTGTCTTGAAGAATGCAGGTCGGCGGCCTATTCTCAATTAGGAGTAACAGGTGTAAGTACGTAAGTCCAAAAAATGTACTTCAAGGAGCTAGATTACGGATACTCTATATAACCGAAGACATCCGGATCAACTCCAGAAAAGGTATATTTAGCTTCTAAGTTTACCTTGGCCTACGACTGGATCGCCGAATACCTGAAATGAATATTATAAACCTCTTGCCTCCCTCCCCATTTTTTTGATTACATTTATCCTAATCTTCGCATACATCATTCCCAATTCACATGAATTCTCTTTTATCGTAATTACCTTGATATCACCCCTCTTATTACATATTATATTGTTGATCACCAACTTAGATGATCTATGTCGAATGATTGGGGGCCTACTCTAGTTAGATAGGAATGGTTTGACTAACAGCTAACTTCAAAGTCACACCTCACGGTCAGCACTAGAGGTGGATTACCTCTTCGTCGTATCAAGATAATATGGATACTTTGAAGACCGTACAACATATAGGACGTTAGTACAGAAGCATATTAATCAGAGTAGGTACAAATGAAAGTGCGACCATCACCATATGGACCAGTCCGTGGCGTACGATCAACTGATGCGCGTTGGTTTTGCTTGACTTTGCCGGAGATCGATGAACTGTGCGATATTCACTGACCCAACTGTCGGATGACGGTGAGATTTCACTTGCCTTACAATATTGACACGACGATATTATTATTATTATTACGATTACTCTTATCATTATTACCTCAATTAACAAGATGAAGTTCTCTTACTTTGCATTTTATTCATACTATTTTTTCATTTCCATTTTTTCTATATTACCATTATACTGATTGTGATTTGGTACTTTACTCGAAATCATTCTGACATTTATTAAATGACCTTTCTACTTTACAAATAGCACAATTTGAGAGTATTTATGTCGTAATAGACGCAAATGTTCACCATCTTTAACATATAACATTGACAAATACATGCTTTATTATGGCCTTTATAAAAATATCACAATAATGATGGACTTATAACTGTAGAGTTTGATGATGAAGCTATTGAAAACAACTGTTCACTAAAATAGCCTTCATTTCTGAATCTTCCCATTGATATTCAGGACTGCAATTGATCAGTCTCTTATTGGCATATGTTCATACTGTATGGATTGCCTCAATATTGCCTGAAGTCACAAGGATTATAAGCAAAGATGGATGATAGCTAGAAGTGGAATCCAATTTGACACGCGTTTAATGTCATCTAGAAGTCGTCAGTTTGAAGTGCCTAGGATGCAGATACATCCAGCTGACGAGTCTCAAATAGAACGAAACTCTCACTGCCAGTCTAATAAGTCTAACTGATAGAATGACTGAATAATAGAGAAAGAATAATTGTAATTAAAAGTGATGCCCCAAAATAAATGATAATCGAAACCCAGTTGAAATATCATTTCAAATATTAGTTCTTCTATTTCGATTTATAGTATAGTACATCAACAAAGTATAATCAAAAGAAGTGTGGATTATTTTTAGTCAGTGGTGTTATCATCCTTAGGTTACTGAATTTGAATTCCCGAAAAAAAAACACCTTTAAAGCAAATAGTTGATAATTTATGGATCCTCAATCATGTTTAGTGTTTAAAGACAAAGATGATAAAAGAGATGAAATATATAAGAACTTTCGTCTAAATTAGAGCGAATAGTTTCACAGTATTTGGGCGCCGAGTTGATGTACGACATTAAATAGAAAGAATATATTTGTCAGATCTCAGCGAATGAATTTGAAGTAAATCTAACGTTTCGTCTGGCAATCTGAACCAAGCATTTTCAAGGAAATGTTTCTTTCATTTGGTTCATTCAAATAACTGGACAGGATGTTAACTATTGGGATAAATCTCATTTCACTGATAAGTTCATTCTGTGAACCAATTCGCAAATACTGTGTCAAATTTTGACTCCTAATTGCTTTCAACTCAAATTGAGCTAATAATTTAAAATAACCATCTGTTGCAAAAGGTGTATGCATTCTTACTGAAGATTTTTTGCTACAAGATTACTTTTAGCTTTCTAGAATACTCTGAATTGCGTTGATCAGTCAGTCAGTCACAACGTAGAACTTCGTACGCACGCACATCAGTTCGAGTTGCCATACCATATTAGCACAGAGATGTAGTTGTCGGTTCAAATCCCATAGTGGTAGAAGTACTAAGAGTATAAACATTATGTGAAAGACTAGGGTTTGATAATGTTATTGAAGGAGTATAATCCAATGAAATAAATTTGGAAAGAGAAAAAAGAAATGGACATGAAGAATTCAGAAGATTAGAATTTGGTAGAACACAAAGAGTGGATATACCTGAGCTATTGCAAACTATTTTGAGCCATGTCATTCAAGGTCTCTAACCATCGATTGCTATCATCTCGCGGATCCCAACCAAGGAGTCTACACTTAACAGCATGGCTCAGTCCACTTTGCAGTGAGTTCATGGATTTGTGCCACATTTTGGTCTGGCCGCCCCTAGCTTTCTTCCAACCTACTCCTACACCAGAAAGCATTGCATGTCGTGGCAGTCGGTGGTTGGATGGGCATACGTAACACGTGTCCCAGCCATCTCAACTGATGAAGTTTCACTACTTCATCAATCGATTTGCCATCCTTACCTAGTACCTGTTTCCTAACAACTGCATTACTTACCCGGTGGTCCCAGGATATACGAGCGATGCTTCGAAGACACCTATGATCGAATTCTAGCAGCCTACGAATATCCCCTACTCGAATTGCCTTGGTAATTGAAAGCAAATATCCAAAGAATGAATAAAAACTGGGAAACACTAGAAAGGATCACTTAGGACTGAATTCGATGGAGAATCCTGATGGGCGGCCTATACTCTTCTATAAGAGGTAATAGGCGAAAGTAAGTAAATAAGTAGAAAACACCCTGAATTTACATAATATTGAAAACATCACATATGAATTTTCTTGACAAAATCATTGAGTAAATTTATATATTACTTAACTAAAGAAAAAGTCCAGAATTATTATTGTCAGAATGAGGTTTTGTGGAACTTTATCGGCCGATTCAAGCCAGACGACCCTGGAAAACCTGGAAGCACTGGACTGCCGTTTTCTCCTAGCATGGGACTCCTCAGTAGTGCGCACGTGAGATTCGAACCCAGGAACTTTGGTCTTGTGCTCAAACGTTTAATCTGTGGATCACTGAGCCGGCATCCGACGGTGTTAACGTCTAACTTCAACCGACCTACAATATTGTTCGACCGTCTTCCCTTGTCTTCAGTGAGTAACTATCTCACAACAGACATAGTTTGACTCCATTGGTCACATATATTTACTAAAACTTCAGGAAACACATCTTGAAACCATTTACTTGTGAGCATATGATAGATGTTGTTATGTAATGAATGAGAAAATGACTGGGGACAATCGAATGTATTTAAGCAAAAATTACAGACTATCTCACTAAATTCTGATAACCATACAGTCAATAGTTAATTTGCAAAATAACAATCAATTGTCTCAATGTTAAACTGACCTTCTGCAAATATCAGTCCATCTTCTCTAATCTCATTGTTCATACATTTTCGTACCGACTGCGCTTCATTTCTGTCCGTTCCTTACCGATCTTCTGCCAAAATACATTCTATGTCTAACCATCACCATATACTGCTTATTTAGATATAAGTAGACCACACCAAAGTTAGAATGAGAGTTTGTCGAGTTCGCAGTAATTTTCATGGTTGAATTCATGAGCTGATATAAATTAGACCACTCTGGAAAACACAGAAACACTAGACAGTCATTTCATCCTAGTATGGTGCTCTTCAACAGTACACTATACAATATTCCACTAATCTACGTTTGAAAAAAAAAACAAAACAATGATTACTATTACCATTGACATTTCTCTTCACTTTCAAATGACATAAATTTGTAAAAGAAAACATTATTCAATTTTGTTGTTTTTGTTTATAAATTGCGCGGAAAAAATATAAAATACATCGAAAAATAAATTAAATTATACAATTACACTGCACTTTTATTGTAATAATAACAATAATAACAATAGTAATAGTAATAATAGTAATAGTAATGGTAATAATAGTAATAATAGTAATAGTAATAATAGTAATAATTATAGTAATAATAATAATAGTAATAGTAATGATAATAATAGTAATAATAGTAATAGTAATAATAGTAATAATAACCATAGTAACAGTAATAATAATAATGGTAATATGGCTTACAAAAATAGGTTCATTGTTTATCAATTAAGGATGTTTCTTCATTAGAATAATGTTAGTCTAGACTAAATTCACCTTTACCTAGATTTGATAGTAATAATAATAGTAATAGTAATGATAATAATAGTAATAATAATAATAGTAATAATAGTAATAATAACCATAGTAACAGTAATAATAATAATGGTAATATGGCTTACAAAAATAGGTTCATTGTTTATCAATTAAGGATGTTTCTTCATTAGAATAATGTTAGTCTAGACTAAATTCACCTTTACCTAGATTTGATTAAAAATAATAATAATAAGGATTATCAAACATAAAATAGTCTGATCATAATAATAATAGTAATATACATTTTCGTACTACACGAATCCTGTCTAACAATTTACAATGCAGTCTGTAGACTAGATTAATTAACATAATAGACAAAGTTGATTACGTCATAACATGGAAGATAGAGAACTTTATACATAAGTTCTAAGTAAATAGACATTATTGTTTTATATATATATATATATATATATAGTTGAAATCATGAATCAAGTGGTTGTAGATCACCATGGAAGAAAATCTGGAAGCATTGAACGGTCGTTTCGTCCTATTGTGAGACTCCTCTGCATTAGTTAACATTATGGTATAAACTGTTACTTCAAATTCATATGTTACTCAATGTCACCATTGGAATACATTTCACTCAGTTAATCAAGCAACGATTGACGTGACCACTGAGAGGCCATCAATGTTATGTTCATCTATTATACACTGACTGTAAAAATCTGAAATGATTCGTAGATAAGATGTTTTTGATGGTATATTTGTGAAACATTAGTTGTCTTTCCAGACATTATTGGTTGCAGGCTTCTAGAAGCTTTCTATCGTTCTTTGAATTTCTTTGATTCATTATGTCAATGTTAACTAAAACCTATTCAAATCTGTAATTGTTTACATACATAGAGATATGTGACAACATATCATCTTGTATCCTAGGAAACGTAAAACTACCTAAATTCAATTCAGTGATTTTTGGTTTTTTGTTTCTATTTGTTCCGTTTCTTTTATTTTATTTCCCTGATACCTTTTACCAATTACATCAAGTGTGATGAAAGTAGAGTGTGGTATGTGCTACTTATATCTACATAATTAGTATACAACCCTAGTCAGGAATAGAATGTCTGGAAGCAAAAGGTTGAGAAGATCGAGGAGGAAAGAACGGGAACGGAAAGTAATTGATATGCAAATACAGGAAAAATGAATTCTGAGAAAATTAATCATTATTTTGCAAATGAAGTATTTACTGTATAGTAAGAAGAGATGGATATTAGCTAGCAATGGAATCCAGTTTGATGCGCGTTTCGTTCCATTTGGTACTCGTCAACTGGATGTACCTGCATCTCAGAGTTGGTGTTCACTCTGAGACTCGAAAACAGTACCCGTTCGCTTCAAACGCCATCGCGTTATCCACTCGGCCACTGAATACTGATAGTCACTTGCTTGTGCGATGGAGTGAAGTTTAAATTCATTCAGTATTGTTTGTTTGAATCTTCTCATCGATGTGTTAGGACTGCAACTGGTCAGTCTCTTATTGGCATATGTGCATACTGTGCGTATTGCCTCAATATAGCCTTAATTCACAAGCATGGTAAGCAGAGATGGATAGTGGCTAGCAGTGAAATCCAGGACGCGCGTTTTGTCCTACTTGGGACTCGTCAGCTGAATGTACCTACTAAATGAATTTATTTACTGTATAGTTGTCAGATTTTGTAAAAATGTTCTTTTCTATTCGAAAACATTAGATCATCCCCACTTGTGTTCTTATTCACTATAAGAGCAGTGATTTTTGCCTATATGTTTCAGTTTATTAACATAACGCATTTTGTAATGTGTTATAATTCAATATTTGTTATTTTTACCTTCGGTTATCTTTCATCTGTTTATACTTGAATTTATCAATTAACAGTTAGTTAATGGATATGGTAAAGCAGCTTGATAGAATAAACTAAACTTTACAGACTAAATTAACTCATTAGAAGAACTTAACCAAATAACCGAATCCCGGAGGTTCCAGTACACATCATAGCAAAATAAACAAATGTTTCAGTGAGATTTCAAGCAGATTAAATAAGTTGTTTTCTCTTAAAATCTTCAATTTATATTATTAAAAGTTGCAAGCGTGAGTCAATTGAAGCCAGACCACCAAGGAAAACCTGGAAGCATTGGACAGCCGTTTCATCCTATTGTGGGACTCCTCAGCAGTGCATATCCACGACCTCGTCTCGCGAGATTCGAACCTAGGACCTACCAGTCTCGAGCCAGAGCACTTAACCGATAAACCACTGAACCGCCACCCGATGGTGTTTATGTCTAACTCTAACCACTCCACGAAGTTCAGCGACCGATCACCAATTGTCATCAGTGAGTTCCTATCTCACAACAGACGTGGTTTGAACTCCACTGGTTACTGCTTCTCACTAGAACTCGAAGAAATACCTCATGCAGCCAGTCACTAGTGGATGTGCACTGCTGAGGAGTTCCACAATAGAACGAATTGACCGTACAGTGCTTCCAGGTTTTCCTTGGTGGTCTTGCTTCAATTGACTCACACTTGCAACTATGAAAATACTAAATCTCCACAAAACCCCTTCTGATAATTAATAAAAGTGTTTGCGAAATTTTTTATTGTTTGACATATAATGATGCATATTTGTGTATGAATTTGTTTTGATACTTAATAATTCGAAAATATTTCTATGCCCTTGATACTACTGACATTTAATTAAACATTTGGTTTACTTTGCACAATTCAGTATGTTATTTAATTATCAGTGCAGGGTTGTGGATATTGTTGGGTTTCATTGAGATTATAAGCCAATGATTGTTAAACTACCATTGAAAACATGAAAGACAATTCTACACTATTATTGATTACTTAAAGTTATACATTAACACCGTTAGATGCAGGCTAAAGGGGTTTAAAGGTCACGTTTTCACACTCGAGATGAAAGGTCCAGGGTTCAAGCTGGACTTTGGATGCACACTACTGAGGAGTCTCATTGTGGTAGACGCTATTCATTAGGATGTTTGTAGGTAGCATCTAGTGGAAGGAGTATATGTCATCCACCAGTATTCTCTATCCAACCCCATCCTAGGCAATCATTTCCAGCTCTTTCCAGTTAACATTCATTCTTTTCATATCTGCTTTTATTTCCCGCCGTAATGTGTTCTTTAGCCTTCCCCTTTTCCACTTCCATTTACCATTCCAAGTTAGGGCTTGCATCGTGATTTCCTTAATATATGTCCAATCCACTTACAACGTCTTTTCCTAATTTCCTCTTCAGATGGAAGCTGGTTTGTCCTCTCCCATAAAACGCTGTCGCTGATAGTATCCGACCAGTGAATGTTGAGTATTTTGCGTAGACAACTGTTTATAAATACTTATACCTTCATGACGATTGATGTAGTAGTAGATTATAAATAATAAGTCATAAAGTAAATACTTACTCATTTATTAGAGAGGAGACTTTTTGTGAAGATTTAAATAATTTAATAGTTGAATTCATGAGTGAATTGAAGCTAGACTATTTTGGGAAACCTGGAAGTACTGGATGGCCGTTTCGTTCTAGTATGAGACTCTTCAGCAGTGCACATCTACTATCCCGCTCTGTGGTCTAGAGGTTAAGAGTTCGCGAGTGAGACTGAATGTCATGGGTCAGAATCCAGCTTGCGGGATCGTGGATGAGAATTGTTGAGGAATCCTGTACTTAGACGAAACGGTTGTCCAGTACTTTCAAGTTTTCCATGATGATCTAGTTTTAATCGACTCATGAATTCAACTATAAACGTACTTATTTCATATGTAATGACGATAATATTCAAGATAATACTAAACTCTCAATTGTTAATAATTTATAGTACAATTAAATCATTTTTTAAAGAAAAATATATAAAACTAAACAACTATGTATATGACTTCAAAATAAATCTGAATAAAGATTTAAATTTGTTGCATTTCACTGCATATTGCTAGAAACCAAGATATCTCTGATTTATCTTTTTATTGTCACTTGCTTAGCGAAAGTTCGAGAACTTTTCATAAACCTGGTCTGTTAAAGAAACAACAGATAACTTGTTGAAATATCTAGATGACAGGAACAGGTAGTTTAGATATTCAGTCTGTCAGTAGATTTTTGACTAAATACTAAAGTTTAAGATTAAGGCTATCAGTGAAATTCAATATGCCTTACATTTTAGTATTAGCCAATATAAATATACAAACATCTTACCTCTCGAGCTTATTATTATTGATACTATTATTTTGTTATTATTATTTGACAATATATAATATTTTGCTCTCAAATGCCGTGGTACGATCAAGAGTGAGGAGAGTTAGCTCTCCCTCTCTAAATGCTCTTATATGATCTTATATAGTCTGTCAGGGAAGTCCTACTCACTGCCTACTCGTGGCATTACTGTTGTCTACGAAAATGAGAGGGCAAAAAGCTAGTGTCCATTGCTTTAAACGGGTTGGTGGACACGGAGAGTCCACCTAGTAGAGTTGAAAAACCCTCATTCCAAACCAATGATGCACATGGGCTCCAGGATCCTGAGGGAATAAATGGCCTATGAACCAATTATTGGTTACTGGCTACCATGTGGTTGCATCTCCTGACGTTGCTCCACAGTCCTGTGAACTAAACCTTTAGGTCAAAGGCTCTGTGTATGGGCTCGTACGAAAACCGTCTACTTCGGTCTGGGCACCTGGGTAGTATTTCATCCCTCGCACAAGTCGAATGTCTAGCATATGTATTTGGTGTCTCCTTTTACCAATATTTATGTGTTTAAATAAATGAATAAATAAACAAATATAATATTATACATTAAACACTTTATATGTATTTCTGATCGGAAACTAATCATAGAATATAAAAAATCAGCTGATTCAAATCAGTCAGTCAGTTAGCTACAACGTAGGACCAGGCATACATGTGCATCTGTCCAAGTTTCCATACCTCATTAGCACAATAAGATGAATACCGAATTCATAGAAGTAGTTAATTTAGTGATGGTAATATATAAAAGAAAGATTGTATGTAAGGATATACTATAGGAAAACAGATATGAAGCAATTTCAATCTCATGGTTTAAAACAAGACAGAGAGTGCATACACCACCATTGTGATCGATTCTGAGCCAATGTCACCCAGACTCTCAAACTATTAGTTACGATAGTCACGCGGACCCCAAGTAAGCTGATTCAAATGATATAACAGAAATTAAGTAAATTTTCATTATTTAACTAATAACCTTGTTAATTTATGTATGAAATTTCCAAAAAATAAAATAAAAATAGAATTTATTAAAGTTTCATGAAAAATTCAACAGTTTTTCTTTTAAAAAGGGGTTTTGTGGAGATTTGGTATTTTTATAGTTGCAAGCGTGAGTCAGTTGATGCTAGACCACCAAGGAAAACGTCCTATTGTGGGACTACTGGAGTGACCAATGGAGTTCAAACCATGTCTGTTGTGAGATAGGAACTCACTGATAACAACTGATGAATGGTTGTTCAATTTTGTGGATTGGTTGAAGTTAGACATAAACACAATCGGATGCCGGCTCAGTGGTCTATTGGTTAAGTGCTCTGACTGATAGGTCCTGGGTTCGATTCTCGCGAGGCGGGATCGTGGATGCGCACAGCTGAGGAGTCCCACGTTGGGACAAAGCGGTCGTTCGGTTCCTCCAGCTTTTGTTTTTTCTCTTTAAATTTCTTTCCAATTTTTTTTCTTTCAAATCATACAAGTAAAGTTTCTTTAAAAAAAATTTAATTCCTAACAAAAAAATAGAAAGAGGAAACTTTAAAGCAAAGGATAATAATAATAAAACATTTTCTACAATATTTACATCGGAAATTACATTTCTTTACTCTACTTCTTTATTATATACCCCCAAATGTAAATGAATTTACTTAGGATAATAGTATAGATACATCTATACATCTATACACTAGAATAATGAATAAATGATTCATCATCATCACCATCACCATCGAAAAGAAAAGTGAATCATGACCATGGATACATTATGGTAGTTTGATTCTATCTCCCTCTTTCTCTCTTTCTCTTCATTGATTATTCATATAAAATTAGATAAACAATAAAGATAAGATGTAATTTTGATAGAATTCGGTATACATTAAAACAAAACGTTTTATAGATTGTAATGTCTATAATATACATTTGTTCAGTAATCATAAATATATGTATATATTGAACGGATTCAATTATTGAATAAAGATAAAAGATACATTAACACCGTTGGATGCCAGCTCAGTGGTCTATCGGTTAAGGGCTTCAGCTCGAGACTGGTAGGTCCTGGGTTCGAATCTCGCTCGCGAGAGCGGGTTCGTGGATGCGCACTGCTGAGGAGTCTCATAATAGGACGAAACGGCCGTCCAGTGCTTCCAGGTTTTCGATGGTGGTCTAGCTTCAATTGACTCATGATTTCAACTGTGAAAATACTAAATTCTCCACAAAACCTCCTCTGATCTATAAAGATAAATATACATAAAAAAACGATTCGTTTGAATGATTATTTTTATTGTATAACAAGTAATATGATTGAAGAATAATATAGATATATATGAAGTCAATAGTATTCATAGAAAGCAGTCAACTGTTTGACAAGACAAGCCCTCACATGGAATCATCAAGGCCAAAGGAGAATAGGAAGACCAAAGAACATATTACGACGAGTAATAGAGACAGACATTAGAAGAATGAACAAAAACTGGATAGAACTAGAAAGGAAGGCCGAGAACAGAGTGGGTTGGAGATTGCTGGTCGTCGGCCTATGCTCCATTGGGAGTAACAGGCGTAAGTAAGTAAGTAAGTAAATAGCATTAATATGAGGTTGAGAAGATTGTTGTTGAATTTCATTGAAATCATGAATGGATTTAAGTTAGGTTATTATTGAAAAACTAAAAGCATTAGATGGCATATCATCCCTATACGTGGAAGTCAAAACGTATTGAGTGTGAAGAATTTATTCATCAAAGACGATTGAAGATAGTCGCGCGATTTCATAGATTAATTAAAGTAAGAAACTATTTCCGTTCGATACCGGCTTAATGGCGAGACTGAGTGTCCTGTGTTTGACTCCTGTGTGTATGAATATGGATGCTCACACCTGAGGAATTTAATACTAGGAAGAATAGGTGGTCCAGTTCTTCCACGTTTTGAATAGACGCTCATCATGAAACTAGAATTTGCTGGATGCGATCTTTTGTTGGTTTGAGGATATGAGCTACTGAGTGTGCAATATTAGGCGAAAACATCTGTTGTTCATGTTTTCTAGTTTTCAATGTTTACCTAACTTAAGTTCGTTCGTGATCTGACTGTCTTTTATTCCCGGTCAATCCGAAAAAAAATTCACGAAAAACATATCAATGAAGATCGAAAATAGTTGACAAAAAAACGAGAAATTTGAACGTAAAAATATGGTCAGGCGTATATAGTCACTGTCAAGGAAGTTCTAATCACTACTCTCTAGCGATTTAGGTGTTGTTTACGAAATTGAGAGAACGAAAACCTAATATCCGATGCCTTAACCGAGTTGATGGATATGGAGGATCTACCTAGGGGAGTTGAAAACCCTCATTTCAAACCAGTAGTGCACATTGGCTTCAGGATCATGAGGGAGTAAATGGAGTATGAACTTATAGATGGTCACCGGATACCATCTTCTAACGTTGCTCCACTGTCTTGTAGATTGAGCCTCTGGATCAAAGGCGTGCGTATTGGCCTCGTGAAAAACCACCTTCTCCGGTTCGGGCACCCGGGTAGTATCACAGCCCTTACACAAATCAATGTTAATTACCACTGGAAAAATCACTCTCTTATTTAGACAAATCATATTCAGAATCATTTGATAACATTCGTTTTCATTTATTTCATACTAAGCCATTCATGTACTTGCTTTTATTTTAATTTTGAGTATTTTATTTTTCAACCTATACAGTAGCTCATCTATGGTGGAAACCCTGTCCTATCTCTAGGATCTCAAGTCACTGGTTAATCGAAGGTTGAATGTTACCACCGACTACAAATAGTGAAGTAGTCTTTCTGAAACTTTCATGCAATTAGTTCTCTTTATGAATCCAAATAAAGCCAGAAAGAACATGGATGCAGAATAATATGAGTTCATTATATTTCGTGGTTTCCCATCAGCTGCTTACAACCAAAGATATAGTGTGAAACAGTTGACATGAGTGAATGTAAAGAATTGTAATGACAAAGTTTATCAATAATAACTATATATATGTGTATGTGCAAGAACAGGTCGGAGGTCATTTGATGTTGGAATCAAAAAGCACTGATGGGTAGTGATGTAACAATTGAGTGAAGTTCAGAGACTGATAGGATAAATTGTGTGATTATTAAAAAGGTAGTGAAGGGTTTGCACAAGATTCCTAAAATCAAAAAAACTGGTAGGATGAGTTACGTTATAATTAAAAGAAATTTGATGAGTTTGTCATAAATTAAGAGAATTGAGTGAGTGGAAATATATGAATGAAAGGAAGCGGTTTAAATGTACATAAAATAAGAATTGGGTAATGAAAGAGAAATATTAACAAAATAAAATTAATGACCAAAAACGTGAATTCTCAGGGTGGTAATAGGTTTATTACTGGGCAAAGCCCACTTAAGGACCTAGAAGCCTGGTGGTCTGTGTGCAATAACAAGTTGGAGGCAGCAGTTGGATCTGATAACTGCCGTGAGCTCATTCAACTAATCGGAGTTACTGGCACCAAGAAGTCTGTTATGGGCAAAAAAATCTGTGAAGATGATGGGATGCCAATCAATAACATCCATCAACATCTTGGACGATGGATAGAATTTTCTGAGGAGCAGTCAAATGGTCTGGTGACTTAGAGACATCAATCAGACTATCCTACACTCCATGGCCTGTAACGACTGAACCACCTAATGAATCGGAAGTCCGTACGAAACTCGAATTCCTGATGCGCTACAAATCACCAGGTCCAGATGACTTACTTCCGAGCCTTTTTAGAGATGGAGGAGACTTTCTGGTTAAGGGACTGACCGAGTTGTTTGAAAAAGTCTAGGAGTAAGAGAGTGTTCTAGCATCATGGAATGAGTCAATAGTTGTCACCATCTTTTTAGAAGGTTCACGTCGTTTCTGTAACAACTATCGCGAGACAAGTCTATTTCTGATTGCGTCCAAACTATTAGCTTCTGTCATACTTCGTAGGTTGTTCAAGACTCGAGAAAGATTGATTCGCGGATGGATTGATCATATCTTCACCCTCCGCCAAATGTTAGAACACCTTCATACGTATCACAGGGCAACAATCGTAGTGTTTCTTGATATCAGGGCTACCTTTGATTCGTTGGATAGGACTAAACTCTGGGATTGTCTATTGAAGAGGGGTGTGCCTGGGAAGTTGATTAACATCATGAAGGCCTTATATATCAACACCTCAGGCAGAGTGAGGGTATACAACCACCTCTCTCCATTGTTCCATTCAAGCAGTGAGGTTAGACAGGGTTGCCCAAACTCACTATTCCTCTTCAACTTTGCTATGGATGATGTTCTGGAAACAGCTCCGATGGATGTAGGTGATGATGGAGAGGATTTGTTGTCTAGAAAAACATCTTTCGACCATGAGTATGTGGATAACATTGTCTTACCATGCGATAATACCCAAGCCATGCAATCCGCACTTAATCAGTAGGTAATTAGTGTCCGTAGGTATGGTATGTGCTTTGCATCTTCGAAGTGCAAATTACTTCTACAAGACTGTCAGGATTCCAATGCTGTACTCACCCTGGATGGTGAGCAGATTGAAGTAGTCGGGAAGTTCATCTATCTAGGTAGCTGCATAAGTGCTGGTGGTCGCATGAGTGATGAGTTCGATTCACGTATAGTAAAAGCCAGAGTGGCTTATGTCAATCTGGGCCATCTTTGGCGCATTCTTGATGTTAGTCTGGCTGTGAAAGTTCGGATCTACAACGCGTCGGTGAGAGCAATTTTGCCCTATACTTGTGAAACGTGGCCTAACCAAGTTGAGGATGTTAAACGACTCTCTGTGTTTTATCATCATTGTCTCCGAAGGATTGCTGACATCCAGTGACAACACAATGTAAGTAATACTGAGGCTCAGCATTGTGTGTTTGGGCTCAAAGACGATAATCCAATTGGTGTCACCATCTTGAAACATCGACTTCAGTGGCTTGGACATGTTCTATGAATGTCGTCCCAGAGGATTCCTCGTCGTGCATTATTTGCCGACTCTGGGACTGGTTGAAAAAAATGGAGAGGTGGTCAGTGTTTGACTTGGTGTCTTGATATGAAAGAAAGCTGTACAGAACTGGCTTCTGTTAGCCCTTCACGACTCCTTGGTGGGGTCCTAGAGATAGTGCAACAGAGTACCTAGAGACGTTATCAGACATTTCTCAGAATAAAAGCTAGTGACGATCCTGCTGTAACTTTCTTTTATTTTATTCATAAATATTGAACGTAATTTCTTTAACTGCAAGAATATTTTCTGGTTGTATTTTTGCCAACTATCCTGCACTTATTTCTATTCAATGTTGTTCTCCTTTTATCTTATACATACTTAACCTTTTCTATCACTTTACATTCTCAATGTTGTTGTATAGCACATATGTATTTGGTCACCCCTTTGTATCAATATTTATGTTTTTGTTGAAATAAATAAACTGAATTTACTGAAACCGTTACCTTTTTTTAGAAGAAAAAAAAGAAAAAAAACATTTTCAATTATAACGAAAATGAAAAAAAAATTGTTCTTTTGAAGAAAATTTGATTGCACGGATAAACAAACAAACAAAAGTTCAAATCTATAAACAAACGAAAAATTACCATAACAACTAATATTTCACTGTCTAAGAATGTAATATCCATTACAATACTTTTTTTTATTAGTAGTATCATCCATGCCTTATATATAACGGTTTACTTTTTAAAGTATAATTAGGTAAATACTATTTAAAGTATTAAGAATATGTATTTATATGTATATATAATGGTAAACGTTTCTAGACTGACCTTTTAGTTGTTTTCATTTAGTAAGTTTAAATAAGTTTACAATGAATTACATTTTTTACAAGTAAAGCAAGTACCGCATAGCTATAATTGAAGAATATATGGAACCCAAAACAACTGTCAACGAATTTCAAAGTGAGAATTTTTAATACGAACGTCAAGATAGTCCTACTGTATGGAGCTGAAACGTTGAGAACTACTACGACCATCATCAAGAAGGTACAGGTATTTATAAACAGTTGTTTACGCAAAATACTCGAAATTCACTGGTCGGATACTATCAGCAACAGAGTTTTATGGGAGAGGACAAACTGGCTTCCATCTGAAAAGGAAATTAGGAAGAGACGATGGAAGTGGATCGGACATACATTAATGGAATCACGATGCAATCCCTAACTTGGAATCCGGAAAGGAAGAGGAAAAGAGAAAGGCCAAAGAACACATTACCCCGGGGAAATAGAAGCAGATATGAAAAGGATGAATGTTACCTGGAAAGAACTAGAAATGATTGCTCAGGACAGGTTCGGATGGAGAATACTGAGGTGCGGCCTATGCTCCTACACGATTGATAACAGTCATAAGTAAGTAAGTAAGTAATCATTACTCCAGTTAATATTAAAATTTAATTTAAATTAGAGGTAAAGAGAATTAATAGATGAAAATTATATTTGAAATGATTTCAGTGATTGAAATTTGTAATGACTCTAATGTTTCTTCCAGCAAACTTGCCTGAACTTCTTCAGTGTTAGTTTACTGGACGAAATGTTGGAAGTTTCCTTAAATTTTAATTGTTCAGATAGTTTCAAATATTATTTCCAACTATAATAACTTGGATGCTGGCTCAGTGGTCTATCGATTAATTGTTCGCGCGCGAGGCTGTTAGGTCCTGTGTTCGAATCTCGTGAGGCGAGATCGTGGATGCGCACGGCTGAGTCTCACAATAATACGAAACGGTCGTCCAATGCTTCTAGGTTTTCCTTGGTGGTCTACCTTCAATTGACTCATGATTTCAACTATATAATAACTTCTGTCTACTTGGCGCCAAATTTTTGTTAGACTATTCGTTCTAATATTGACAAATATTTGTATATATGATGAGACTTATATTAAAATGTGTATTTTATACACTAATCAACGTACAATTAAACTATTAATTATCGATATAGAAAAAAACATTAAATGATAACTAATTCCCAGTTAAACACCAAGTCCAGAAAAAGGGATCACTTTTCAACGAATTTATTATCAATGTATATTTACCGTAGCCAGCATTCGCTTTCAATTCGGATACTGGAACATGTCCCAGTGTGGTTCTACAAGGATGATAATGAAAGTAATTAGAATTTCCATATTTGAACATTGAATCGACTTTAATCATTCTAATGATCCACATGTTAATTGTAAAGTTGTATGTACCATTTGTTCAAATCCACCTAGATTTCTTTGTTTGCAACTCCTAAAAATAATCGAAGCTGTTATTATCCACGAGATCAAGCCCGAACTGTGCATACAGAAGAAGTACGTCCTATCGTTATCGTTACCTTGGCCTTCATCTGTGATTATTGTTGCATTTCACCCTTTTCTTGTGTCTAATATTTTCATTGTTTTATTCATATTTGCTCATGATACCACTTCATTTGTTTTGCATCTTAAGTAGTTTTATTTATTGTTACAAAAACATTTTAATTATTCTACTGTGTTCACATTATAATGTTACTAACTTGTTAAGTCATATTATGTAATCTAGCGTTATAATCTTCCGAATACGCCATTATGATTATTCATTGTTAGACAACCATGAGAAAACTCCCACGTTTTCCCCCAAGGTCTCGTGTGAACGCTTAACATCTAGACGTGAACAGTCTCATACAAGGACGAAATGGCCATCCAGTGCTTACAGGTATTTAATGGTGATCTAGCTTAGATCGGCAGGTGATTAAAATAAGTATCATTCGCTGATAAAGTTTCTTGTATAGTACTAATTAAGAACTATATTATCATTAGAAAAGACTTCACTTTTAAAGTTATTGATAATCTTGACTGAATTTTGATCAGTCTTTGTTGAAATATATATACATCCTTTCAAATAATTATACAAATACCATTCACGTCACATAAATGAATGGCTATCTGAACTCTATAACTCAGTAGACAATCCATTGAGTAATTGAAACAAACTAAGGAACACAGATATATCTAGTTGACCAGTCCCAAATTATACAGAAAGATTATCTTGAATTCCATTACTAGGTAAAAATCCATCGATACTATTGTGATGTGGTCTACCTATATCCATATAAGTAGTATACGGTGATGGTTAGACATAGAATGTATTTTTGCAGAAGACCGATAAGGAACGAACGGAAATGAAGCGCAATTGGTAGGAAAATGCACAAACAATGAAATTAAAGATGGATTGATATTTACAGAAGTAACAGTGAAGATTAACGTAATTGATTGTTATTTTGCAAATTAACTGTTTGCTGTATGGTTATCAGAATTTAGTGGGACATTTATACAAGCTCTTTCGTAGACATTCATTGGCAAGCGATTCTTCATGGAGTTCACCAAGTCACAAATAGGAAATTGTAACTATTTATCGTTAGATTTTTTATTTCATTGGTTTGAAGGTTTATTGCTTCCATTAAGATCTACGGAGAGGTGAGTTCTACTTAGTATGAAGTCATTTGTGTGAACTAATAACAAATCACAATCTAAAGAGATTGAATCTGTCTAAAGCATGTTGATCTTTGATAAGTTCCTAAGTAATGTCAGTTAGGAATAAGCACTATTTTCAGATCCATATTTCGTTTATTTAGTGAGAACTAAGGTATTTATACTACAAATAATAGAGTTAAACTCATTTCCGATATTGTATTTTAATGAGAATATTAGTTTATAGTTGAAATCATTAGTCAATTGAAGCTAGACCACCATGGAAAACCTGGATGCACTGGACAGCCGTTTCGTCTTATTGTGGGACTCCTTAGCAGTGCGCATCCACGATCCCGCCTCACGAGATTCGAACCCGGGAACTACCAGTCTCGAGCCAGAGCCCCACTAGACCACTGAGCCGACATCCAACGTTGTTGATGTCTAACTTCAACCAATCCACGATATTAGTTTAACCATTTTATTTTAATCATAAATTATAACCCACCTAAATCATATTCATTCGGGAACACTTTTAAATAGCCCTTCATGAGTCAATCAAAGCTAGACCACCATAAAAAAAACCTAGAAGCACTTAACAGCTGTTTCGTCCTTCCATGAGACTCCTCAGCAGTACTCATCCATAAGCCAAAAACAAAAATCAATAGTTTAATATTCTTAGTATATAAATAAAAAAAACTGATCGATCTCGATAACTTAATCAATACTTTTTTCCATCTAAACATATACATTTTAATGTAAAACAGTATTTCTATTGATTTAGTCTTGTACAAAACTTTACAGTTTAGTGTTGTTAACTGATTTATTATCCTTTAAGATATTAACTTTTGGAAACTTTCCTATCAGACAACATAACTAATCAATATAACATACCGTTTAGTGATTTACTGAAGTTAGTTCTTAAATAAAATCAATATTAATCATGTATGTAACTACATCACACCATAAATGCATAGTACAAATGGTAATATTTACCGTTTATTTAGAAAGATGATGATGATGGTTATCATTTAAATCCAGAATGCGCGTTTTGTCCTCTTTGGGACTCGTTAGTTGGGTATACCAGAATCCCACAGTTAATATTACCACCGTCCGTTTCAAATGGCATCATATAATCTAATTAACTACTGAATTCAAATAACTACTGATTTATGCAATGATATAACTTAAGATAATATTGAAGTAATCATCACGCGATACACATAAAGTGACTGATGAATCTTAGTTCAAAACAATTCAAAAGTAAAAAAAAATTAAAATTTAGAAAAATAGTTGACAGATATCATTGATGTAATCAGCATTAACTTGAATGTAAAAAAGACATTTGAAGTAAACATTAAGTGATAGATGTTAAGAATATGGATGAAAAACATAATAATAATAATAATAGGTAGATCGTCATATGGTTAACCGATCAAATGTACTAAATGAAACCTGTAGGAGTATCATTTACATTTCTCGTGATCTTACTTAAAGTTATCAATGAATGATCGACATTTAACAAAGTTATCCATTTGAAAAAACAAACAAACAAACAGTGATCATTTGTTTGATTATAATTAAATTTAGATGATGAAAATAATTTCTCTTTTATTTCCAACAATTATATTGTTGAAGAGTTCCACAATAGGACGAAACAGCCGTCCAGTGCTTCCAGATTTTCCACGGTGGTCTAGTTTCAATGTAGTCATGATTTCAACTATATGTAAAAAATTACTAAAAATCTCCACAAAAATCCCTTATCATTAGTGACTGGCTCCATGAAGTATTGCCTGGAGTTCTAGTGAGAAGTAGTAACCAGTGGAGTACAACCAGGTCTGTTAGGAAATATCAACTCAGTGAAGACATTAGTGAAATGGTTGCTCAACTCCGTACATGGGTTGAAGTTTGACATTAACAACGTTGGATGCTGACAGGCTAAGGGGTCTTACGGTTAAGCGCTCTGGTGCAAAACTGGTAGGTCTTCATTTCGAATCTCGTGAGGCGGGATCGTGGATGCGCACTGCCGAGGAGTCCCACAATAGGACGATTTGGCCGTTCAGTGCTTTCAGGTTTTCAACGGTGGTCTAGCTTCAATTGAAACATGATTTCAACTATATATAAAAAATTACATAATCGATCGTAATGTAAGATCAGATTGAACAGAGATGATGAGAAATATTCTAATATAAGAATTTGTAAAGTATACTACATATCATTAATTTGTTATTACAATACACAAACATACTGCTGAATAGTGAATGATCCTGTTCGAAATTCTTTACTTAAAAAAAATGATTATTATTCATTGAACTGTAAAAGATGAGCTTAGATTGATATCATGAATGGAACAATGTTAGATCACCGTTGAAAACTTGGAAGCACTAGACGGCTGTTTCGTCCTCATACGGAACTCCTCAGTAGTGTGCATCCACCATCCCTCACATAGGATTCGAACTTAGAACCTTCGGTTTCTAGAGTGAACACTGTTATATCCCTAGGAGAATTATGAATGGTAACTTTGAGGACTATTTATGGACCAGAACTATGTGTATATTTTTATTGTATAGTTGTTAATTAACTAAACTATTCATGTTCGTATCCCTCTTATTATGAGCTTCATTTTGATCCATAGACTATTATTATACGATTTACCATTCCTGAGTTATCCCCAGTCTTATTAATTACCGTTCCCCTCACTCACAGTCACATTTGGTCAAATATTGTACAAATGTTATTTTCTATTTTATGGTACGATGTGGTCAGTTTGTTTGGTATATAAACCCAGTATGTTTGTGTATAATGATTCATATTGCAGAGGCTGTTATCGATTTTCTGGACTGAACTGGCTGGACTAGGCATAAAGCAGGACTGATAAGTACTCAAGACTGCTCACACGGCTCTGATCAATAATTCATTCCTCTCTGATTGGCAGGGATCATCACGTCATATATTAGAGAGGGTACTCATGCAATCGATATAACAAACACTTTACCTCTAAACCATTGAGCTGAGACACAACGGTGTTAATGTCTTACTTCAACTAATCCACAATGAATAAAATAACAATCTTTATTACTTAGTATTCTTTGTTTGAATCTTCCCATCGATGTGTTAGGACTGTAACTGGTCAGTCTCTAATTGGCATATGTGCATACTGTGCATATTGTCTCGATATAACCTAAATTCACAAACATTATAAGCAAAGATGGATAGTGGCTAGCAATGGAATCCAGTTTTGATGCGCGTCTCGTCCTATAGTGAATATCAACTCTAAGATGCACGTACATCCAGCTGATGAGTCCCAAATAGGATGAAAAGCACGTCAAAACTGGATTCCACTACTAGCCACTACCCATCTTTACTTACAAATCATTATTAGTTTTAATATAATTTTATTTTCTAGATCACAATGAGATATTCATATTTCCATATGTCATTAGTAGATTTCTATGATTACTAACTTCATAATTTATCATTAGTATTATACATTCATTTATTGTTCATACTTATCAAGCGGTTATCATGTTGTTTAAAATAACACTCAGAACTTCACACTATAATCAATGTAGATTAGAAAACATGATCCTATCAACTATATTCACCGAAATATGTAAATCATTCTCATTTTAAAGAATGACATTGACATATTAGTTGGTTCATAGATAAAAACTAAAGAAAAAAACAAGTAACGATAAAAGTCTCTTTTTTCAAAAAGAGGAAACCCTGTTCCATTCTAATACTGTTTTATGTACTAAAAGAAAAAAAAATAGTAGGTAACCATACAAAACAACAATGACAAATGAATTCCAATAACCATAGATATGGTTCATACAATAATTAGGAAAGAAAAAAAAAGGAGAAAGAAAGAAATCAGATTATCTTTCCTTAGTGATAAGTTTGGTTTTTTTTTGGAAGAAAAAGAAAAAAGAAAAAAAGAAAAGAAAGAAAAAGAAAAGAAGGAAAAAGAAAAGTGAAGAAGAAATATACCATAATCATCTATTACAATGTTAAAACTTTCGTTTTTAAATTAATGATATATTAAATTAATGTTCTATCGTTTATTTGTTGTTTTTTTCCAGGGGAGGGGGGCGGATGAATGAATGAAACATATTCAATGATTAATTCATAAATATCTTTTTATTGAATTCGGTTATGCAAAAGGGGACTTTATTCAATGTTTTTTTTCTTTCTTTTTTTTCTTTTTTTCGGTAATGAAAATGTAAAAAGATGTTTTTTTCGTAGGAAATAAACAATAATATACACTGACTTAACATTTATGGCAACTGATTTAATGAATTGGTTAATTGTATCATTAAATGGTACGACGTTTTGAAATATCTTTATTACATGAATAATTGAATTTAGTTAGAAAATTTTCAATGTTCTAGTGAGAAGCCGTAATCGATGGAGCCAATCTGTGTTGAGTGTATCGTAGTAACTTAACGAAGATAATGGAAGATGGTTGTGCAATATCGTGAATTAGTTGAAATTAGACACAGTAGTTGTTATATCGAGTGCAGTGTGTACGTGCCCTGTTTAAAATATGACGTGATAAGACCGCTTATGAGAGAGGAGTGAATTTATTGATCGCCCAATGATAAACAAAGCCGTGTGAGCAGTCTTGAGTACTTATCAGTCCTGCTTTCTGCCTAGTCCAGCCAGTTAAGTCCAGAACATCGATAACAGCCTCTGCAATATGAATCATTATACACAAACATACTGGGTTTATATACCAAACAAACTGACCACATCGTACCATAAAATAGAAAATAACATTTGTACAATATTTGACCAAATGTGACTGTGAGTGAGGGGAACGGTAATTAATAAGACTGGGAATAACTCAGGAATGGTAAATCGTATAATAATAGTCTATGGATCAAAATGAAGCTCATAATAAGAGGGATACGAACATGAATAGTTTAGTTAATTAACAACTATACAATAAAAATATACACATAGTTCTGGTCCATAAATAGTCCTCAAAGTTACCATTCATAATTGTCCATGGGGTATAACAGCTCGGTAGTTTGGAAGTTAAACGTTCGTGAGAGAAACCGATGATCCTGAGATCGAGTGCAGCGTGCGGGATCGTTGATTCCTGGTTCTGATGAGTTCCATACTAGGATGAAACGGTCGTCTAATTCTTCCAGGTTTTCAATGGTGGTCTAGCATTGATTGATTTATTATCTCAATCAAAACCAGGAAACACAGAACACTTACTGGATCGTTGTACTGAACTTCATAATGGTTCATCTGAACAAAAATACCATGAAGGCCATCGATTGGTAGCTCAGTGGTCGTAGGTTCAATTTTTTATGGCCTCGTAGATATATGCTACTGAAGAGTTTGTTGATACGACCAATTACATATCTATTCTTTCCTGGTCTCCTCAAATGTTCTAACAATGATCAGTATGTGATATAAACTGTGATATTCATCAATTTCTACAAAACCTCCACATTGATTAATTATCCACTGTTTTATAAGTAATCTCATAATAGTATAAAACATTCTAAAAAAAACACAACTATATCTGATGGAAACAACCTATTAGGATATGAACTTTTGAGATATGGAATATTAAATAAACAGGATAAGATTTGGTCAGCCTGAAAGATAATATTCATATTCTGTAATATTTTAGTAATTGTTCTCCACTTAATTTATTTTGTTTATTTATTCTAATACACTGAATATCGTTACAAAGGGCACCAAATACATATGCGCCACACAAGTCACTTGATTTGTGTGTGGGTTGTGATATTGCTCGTGTGCCCAGACCGAAGCGGGTGATTTTCTTAGGGGGTTATACCTGGAGCCTTTGATCTAAAATTCTAATCCACTAGACAGTGGAGCAACGTTAGAAGATGCAGTCACATGGTAGTCGATGACCAACATTAGGTTCATACGCCATTTATTCCCTCAGGACTTTGGAGCCCATGTGCACCATTGGTTTGGAATGAGGGCTTTCCAACTCTCCTAGGTGAACTCTTCGTGTCTATCAACCCGGCTAAAGGTTTGGACCTTCGCTTTTCATCCTTTCATTTTTGTGTGCAACATCCTCTTAATTAGAAGGCAGTGACCAGGACTTCCCTTGTAGCGGCTTTATATGCGTGGCCATGTGAGAGCATTTGGAGAGGGAGAGGTGACTTTCTCTACTCTTGGTCGTACCAGGGCATTCGGGAGCTCTATCAGGGTATTTGGGGACTCTCCACTTAGGCTAAGCTAACTGACATCTTAACATTACCTCAACATTAACTATCTTTCAATAATTATCGGATGAAAAAAAAGAGAATAATAGCAAGCTTTGAAAATCTTCTAGTTATGTTGATAGTATGAAACTATGATATTTTCATTAAACGAAATTTATTTGAATTTGAATAGTTTAATAATATGCAAAATCATATTGTGATATGGTGGAGAAGATTTGTAGCTAAGGTAGGTGATTTTGATGGAGTTTTGTTCTCTGAACTGGATGGTTTGGTCGTGGGGCTTTTATCGTCCTTCTGAACGACATCATCAGCACAAACTTCGGCTGTTTGACTATTTCTCAGAACTTCATTTATCAAATGATAAACAGGTCACTTTCTCAACAGATATTCACAATCAGTTTGTTTAACATTTGCTGAAAAATCTTCACTTGACATTTTAGTAATAACCCAATCACTGGTTTGTGCAATCTTCGTTATTTCATTAACTTCATGAAATCAACTTAGTTATCATAATCAACTATGAGTTTGTTTTTTAATAAATGTAGCAAGCTACATAAATTTTATTGAGAGCTTTATTCAAATGCATCTTGAATCTGTACTAGAAGGTCAGTCGCGGCCTGGATAGCTCAGAAGTAACGTCTCTTACCATGAATCTGGGCGACACGGGGTCGAATCCGTCAGGGACTATCAGTTCCCTCAAGATTACAGGTACACATTGCTGACGACTGCCAAGTAGCATGAAACCTAGGTCCAGGGTTTCCTGTTGACTACGTCTAACCATCATCTTATCCCAATATAGTGTACGCATTGTCGAGCCACCTAGACTAGTTGTCACATTGCAAGTTGGTCGATAGAATTTGATCTGCACTACGAAGAACCTGACGCACATGACATTATTTATCAACCACTGATCAACCAGTTAGAAAGAACATTTATTAAATTTTCAAATCTGTCAAAGCTGTAATCTGGCTTACGGTAATAATTTATGTATTGGAAATAAATGTGATGCATCAGTCAAAATAAACCTGACTTGAATAAAGAGACCAATATGAGCAATATTATGGGTCAATTGGAATTAGGCTTCTACACCATTGGATGCCAGATCAATAGTCTAAAGACTAGACGCTCAGCTTGATACTAGAAGACGCTGGAAAGAACATGTAATGAGATTGTTAGTGTATGCCAAATTAGATAGAACGCAACGGCTGTTCAGTATTTCCTTATGTTATGAGAATCAGTACCCTCAAAAGT
Organism: Schistosoma mansoni; assembly: GCF_000237925.1. Classification (NCBI taxonomy): domain Eukaryota; kingdom Metazoa; phylum Platyhelminthes; class Trematoda; order Strigeidida; family Schistosomatidae; genus Schistosoma; species Schistosoma mansoni. Next base: position 22,493,422 of record NC_031502.1, on the reverse strand, counting down.
AGTTTCCAATAGTGATCTAACACTGATTAGTATATGATTCTGATAGAACCTAACAATCTTTCCAAAAGTATACTGATTATTATTAATTGAATTCGATAACAAACTAACATATATTGAATGTTAAGTGACTAGCAGTGGAATCAAGGACAAGGCACGTTTCGTCCTATTTGAGAATCGTCAGCTGGATGTACCTCCATCTCAGAGTTGATGTTCACTCTGGGACTGGAACCCAGTACCTTTCACTTCAAACGCCATCGCGTTATCCACTCAGCTATTGAGTCCTATATTGAATGTTACCGACAATATATTTCGAATTCTGCAAAATTCTTGTATCATCTATTCATAACATTATATTGTGCTTTATTGTAATGAGATGAAGATCATTATTATTTTTTTAATGTTAAAAGTCAGATTTTTTAAACCAAAAAAAAAAACAAAAAAAAACAAAACAGAAAAACAGTGTGAACTTCTATAATGTTTTTGATATGTATATGTATATATGATGGTAAATGCCAAATAGTAAAATTATGTTAACATGATTATGTAACTGATATCATTAATATATATTTTTTTGTTACCAATTAATCACTTTACTTAACATAACAAGTATGATGTTAGTTTAACAGTTTGCCAATTTCTTTTTATTTTTTTATTTTTTAGTTTTTTTTTTATAATTTTTGACCGATTTCATTACAGGTTAATTTGATAAACCATGTTGAATTGGTAACAAAAACTTATTTTTTTCAGAAAAGGGGTTTAGTGGATACTATTGTAGTTGTTTTAATAGTTAAGATCATGAATCACTTGAGAAACAGGAACCAGTAGAGTTTGTTTATTCAGGCCTGTTGTGAGATAGTAACTGACTGAAGACATTGGTGGATATGTCGCTCAATTTTGTGAATCGGTTGAAGTTAGATATTATCACCATTGAATGACAGCAGGCTTAGTGGTCTAGTGGTAAAGCGCTTGCGCGTGAAACTGTTGGGTCCTGGGTTTGAATCTCACGATTCGGGATCGTGGATGAGCACTGTTGAGGAGTCCCGAAATAGGACAAAACGGCCAGGTTTGTTTCTTCCTGGGCTGATGGATGTGTGCTGTTGAATACATATGCGCCACAAATATTATGTAAGGGATATATATATATATATATAATACATTTTCTGACAGATTCTAGGAGTTCTTAATAATTAATAATTTTTACCTTTGATTGTTACAATGTGTTATATCTTGATAATAATATTGAATGGTAACTGTTGGAATCTATTCATGAACTAATACTATACATGAATTCTTATTTTATAATCATTGAATAACTAAATTATGTATATCTATATTCGTCTTATTATAAGCTTCATTTTGACTCATAGACTTTTATTATACGATTTACCGTTCTTGAGTTATGTCCCGTCCATTAATTACAGTCTCCTACAATTACAGTCACTTTTGGCTAGATCTTGTACAAATGATGTTTACAGAAGGGGTTTTGTGGAGATTTTAGCAATTTTATAGTTGGGTTCATGTGTCAATTGAAGCAAGATCACAATGGCAAACCTGGAAGCACTGGACGGCCAAATCGTCCTATTGTGGGACTCCTCAGCAGTGCGCATCCACGACCTCGCCTGGCAAGGTTTGAATGCAGAACCTATAAGTCTTGCGCGCGAGCGCTCAAACTGTAGACCACTGAGCCGGAATCCATTTATGTTAATGTCTAACTTCAACCGATCCACAAAATTGAGCAACCGTCCACCAATGTGTTGAGTGAGTTACTATCTCATAACAGACCCGGTTGAACTCCACTGGTCACTGGTTCTCACTAGAACTCCAGGAAATACCTCTTGAAGCCAGTCATTAGTGAGCATATGTTGTTTTCTATTTTGTGGTACGATGTGGTCTGTTTAGTTTGTATATAAACCCAGTATGATTGAAATGCATGACTTATATCGATGAGGCTGAGATTAGTGTTCTGGACTCAACAGTCATAGCTAGGCAGGAAGAAGAACCGATAAGGAGTTTACACTGCTCGTACGGGTTTATAAGTCATTGGTCTACTCGACAAATCATTGTTCTCTAATTGTCGGTATTTTGACATTATATATTAATCGGTCACAAGGTCACAAGTCATAACAAAATGATTTTAACACAATCAAATTTGCAAAAACTACTTTCGAGTTCATCACATAAAATACTCCATACAATTACATTTAGTCATACAAAGCATTTCAAACTGTAACAGAAAGTCTATCGTGTGATCACAGAACAAAAAATGATAACGTTTAGAGTATCAAGCGTTTATATTTTAAGTATTCTTGTTACGTAACACATGAATCAATCAGTTGTTGTCCCTCATTGTTATATAATTCATAGTGTGGGAAAAACTGAATGTATTTGAATACATTACAGAATATCATGGTAATATTTGTGAACAATATAGTAAATAATTCATTTGCAAAATATCAATCAAATGTGTCAGACTTCATTATTCTTTCATTTCCGCATCCATCATTCTCTGTTCTCATCCTCTTTTGTTTGATATTCTTAATCTTCTGCCTCCAAGCATTTCAGTTTCCATTGATGATACATACTACTTATATCTGTCGACATCGATAGCACACAATACAATAGTAAACTCTCAAAGAAATCATTTTATTAATTATTCACTGAATAATAGGCTACTTGACAGAGAAGCATTGCTTAAGTAAAGAACAATGTTTACTCATATGGAAACGGGGAAAAAGATGATTCTCCTTTAATTTGATCTCCATAAATCTTTAGTGAATTTACTAATAAAGTATACTTATGAAATTATAAAATTATCTATGGAAATACAATTGGCTACGAAAACGATCTGAAAAGATACGTTTAGTGTGAATGAATTCACACTCTGAATAGTAATAATAATAATAATGTTGATGATGATAATGATTATTAGTTCTTGTATATTACTAGAAAGTTTAGATCGGAAGACTGATAACCAACCAAATAAAATCAATAAGCATAATAATTTTTCAACAAACTTTCACAATTTTTCATTACTTTTTTTAAAGAAAAACTCTTGATCTTGTGGTGCCGTGATTCGCTAGTCGTTTACCTCGTTATAATATAAATCTTAACAGTGCATCAAATCAAAAGGCAAAGAGAAGTGGCAGGTACAGTTTTATTAACTAATGACGCAGGCCAGAAAGCTATAAGCACATGAACAAATATCAGAGAGCGAAGCATAAATGAAACGCATTGGAGATGGCGGGTAAGCCAACAGACATGTGAGGAATAAGATAAAAAGTGTACACACACATACGCTCATATAAGAAATAGTCAGGGTTATTAAAAGATAAATTAACAAGGTCAAAACATAACTCAAGATGGATAGGTAAATTGGCTTATCCACAAGCTAGAATAAGGTAATATGGGTTTAATATATCAACCGACATTACAATCTAATTAGATTCTTTGCTTATCATCTATAAAATGACTTTAAAATCTTACTTTCATTTCAAGAATCCTTTAAACTCATCAACTAAAATCTATTTGACTTGAAAAAAAAATCAAAACATTTTGACTATTATGTAAATTACTTATTGACTTCATCTAGTATTGTTTGTTTGAATCTTCCCATTAATGTTTAGGACTGCAACCGGTGAGTCTCTTATTGCCATATCTGCATATTGTGCGTATAGCCTTAGTTCACAAGCGAAAGTTACTGGGTTCGGATCTCATAGTGAACATCAACTATGAGATGCAGGTACACCTAGCTGACGAATCCCAAATAGAACGAAACGCGCGTCATACTGGATTCCACTGCTAGACACTATCCATCTTTGCTTACTTATTGACTGTTTTTTTTGTTTTGAAAAGGAAAAAAATACTCACCTTTACTGAATGTGTAGATCAATTGTATCTTTTAAAATTTTGTCATTTTGGTAAAAGATTTTATTTTCTTTTTTTCAACAGAAAATGTACTTTTATTTGTCAGCTGGATACAAGTGCATTCACATTAGTATTATTACTAAAATATAAATCCAGTACCCATTAATGATTACATGTATATTGTTTTAATAAGATATTCAAAATATTTAAAAGGTTGTATGTCCTTTCTTGTTTAATATTTAATGTATGTTAAATAGTAAGAATACAATTATTAGTTCACATAAAAGTACCATGTCATTACATAGTGAAGATTAATCCCATGGTCATTTATTATAGTATGATTATAGTAGTATTATAATGGAATGGACGATTTATACTTCGCAGACGATCTGGCTCTTCTATATCACACACGCAACAACAAATGCAGGAGAAGACGACCAGTGTAGCAGCAGCCTCAGCAGCAGTAGGTCTCAATATAAACAAAGGGAAAAGCAAGACTCTCCCATACAATACAACATGCACCAATCAAATTACACTTGACGGAGAAGCTCTGGAGGATGTGGAAACCTTTACATATCTGGACAGCATCATTGATGAACAGGGTGGATCTGATGCAGATGGGAGGGCGAGGATCGGCAAAGCAAGAGCAGCATATTTACAACTGAAGAATATCTGGAACTCAAGACAATTATCAATCAATACCAAGATCAGAATTTTCAATACAAATGGTAAAACAGTTCTACATTATGGGACAGAAACTTGGAGAACTACGAAAGCCATCAATCAGAAGATACAAGTGTTAATTAACAGCTGTCTACACAAGATACTTCAGATCCGTTGGCCAGACACTATCAGCAACAAGCTACTGTGAGAGAGAACAAACTGGATTGCAGAGGAGGAAGAAATCAGGAAGAAGCGCTAGAAGTGGATAGGACACACATTGAGGAAACCACCCAACTGCGTCACAAGACAAGCCCTCACACGGAATCCACAAGGCCAAAGAAGAAGAGGAAGACCAAAGAACACATTTCACAGAGAAATGGAGACAGAATGAACAAAAACTGGATAGAACTAGAAAGGAAGGTCCAGGACAGATTGTGTTGTAGAATGCTGGTCGTTGGCCTATTTTCCATTCGAAGTAACAGGCGTAAGTAAGTAAGTAATATCTCATATTACGGTGTGTACTACTGATGTGGTTAGATAAAAGTAGTATGTATCATCAATCGAAACTGAAATACCTGATAGAAGAAGATTAAGAAGGTCGAAGAGAAATGTATGAGAACAGAGGATAATTGCTATGGAACAGAAGAATCAGTCAAGTCTGAGACAATTGATTGACATTTTGTAAATAAAGTATTAACTGTAGGGTTCGTAGATTTTACTAAGATATTTAAACATATTCGATTGTCCACACATATGTTTTCGTTCACTATAATATTCCTTCAATTGACAAGTGTGCTAAAAAAAAGAAGAAAAAAAGTTCTTATCCATTTAAATTATGATGAACGGTCTTTTTTTGGGCAACAACAATGAACTTTCACATTGTTTCTATTCAATTTTACCATTCATCAACAAACTAACATTTCTTTTCATTAGTTTGTTTTATGTTTGTCAAAATAAGAATTCCCTAATGATACAAATTAGTTGAAAAGATATTTACAGAATACATGTTATTACCCTAGATCTAATCGAATGTATGAACTACCTTTCGGTTGAAATCTATTTTAAAATGCAGAAAGAAGTTTGTATCAATGAAATGAACTACAGTTGGTAACTTCAGCTGACGGGTCCCAGATAGAACGAAACGCATATCCTGGTTCATTCATCTCTACTTATAGAACCTCGATCACCATTGTAATGTAACTCTCAACGATGTTTGAAATCAGATGGCAAAGAGAAACTGCAACTATAGTTTATTATAGGATAGTACAGGCCACAAAGCTATAATCACATCGAGTGAATTTGAAGTGGAGAGGCGAGTAAGTATATGCAAGCAGTTACATGAGCAAATTTACAGCCAAATTGTATAAGAACGTAGAAAGACAAAGCAAAAGCTAATAATAAGATTTGAGTGTATACATATATGGAGAGGTGGATGTATTATTGAATGGTATTTAAGCAATCAACGTTTTAGCTAGAGTCTGTCATGTGCTCCAGTGATCATAATAATACAAAGATACAGGTGTATTGTTACAATTCAAATGACATTGCTGTTAAGTAAGTTAATAATAGGACTTAACCGAAATTAACCATAATCGAAATTGATTGTAGGACGAGTCCCAAATAGGACGAAACGCGCATCAAACGGAATTCCACTGCTAGCCACTATCCATCTCTGCTTATAATGCTTGTGAATTAAGGCTATATCGAGGCAATACGCACAGTATGCACATATGTCAATTAGAGACTGACCAGTTGCAGTCCTGACACATCGATGGGAAGATTCAAAAAAAACAATACTAAATGAATTTGATTGTAGGATAGTTTCTATGACATAACTTACTAAATCTTTTACTGAATAGGAAGATCATTATCATCACTTGAACATTATTGACAATACATGTCTTTCATGAGCCTATATTACGTAAGTTAATTTCAAATTCCCTAGTTCATGACATTTTTCAGGTATGTTACATTCATTTAGAGTATAGAAACATAAACAAAAGATATGATAAATTAAGTATTCTTACAAACAATTCCACTATCCACTAGTTATTTAAATGTTAAATTTATATTGTTACTTTATAATCAGAGATGGATTAGCAGTGGAATCCAGAACGCGCGTTTCGTCCTATTTCGGATTCGTCAGGCGGGTGTACCTGCATCTCAGAGTTAATGTTCACTCTGAGACTCGAACTCAGTATCCTACTATCCATCTTTGCTTATAAAGCTTGTGACTTCAGACAATATCGAGGCAGTCCGCATAAGATGCATATATACCAATAAGAGACTGATCAATTGCAGTCCAAAATAACAATGGGAAGATACAAGTAAACAACAACAAGTGATTATATTGTTACTTTTCTCATTTTTTTTCTTTTCTTATATACGGTTATTTGATCTAGTTAAATGAGTACGTTTTGAAAAAAGAACAAGTAATTAGATTGATTACATTATTTAGACCTGAGAAGCATCATTGATAAATAAAGAAGATATGATGCAGATGTAAAGGCGAGGATTGACAAAGCAAGCACAGCATTTTGCAATTGAAGAACATATAGAACTCAAAACAACTCTCAACTAATTTCAAAGTTAGAATCTTCAATACGAACGTCAAGACAATCATACTGTACGGAGCTGAAACTTGAAGAACTACTACAACCATCATCAAAATGGTACAGTTATTTATAAGCAGTTGTCCACGCAAAATACTGAATGTCCGTTGATCGGATACCATCAGCAACAGCCTTCTGTGGGATCGGACAAACCAGGTTTCAGCTGAGGAGGAGATTAGGAAAAGACGTTGGAAGTGGATAGGATATACATTGAGGAAGCCATCAATCAGAAGATACAAGTGTTAATTAACAGCTGTCTACGCAAGATACTTCAGATCCGTTGGCCAGACACTATCAGCAACATTCTACTATGGGAGAGAACAAACGAGATTCCAGCAGAGGAAGAAATCAAGAGGAAGCGCTGGAAGGGGATGGGACACACTTTAAGGAAATCACCCAACTGCGTCACAAGACAAGCCCTCACATGGAATACTCAAGGCCAAAGAAGAAGAGGAAGACCAAAGAACACATTACGCCGAGAAATGGAGACAGACATGAGAAGAATGAACAAGAATTGAATAGAACTAGAAAGGAAGGCCTAGGATATAGTGGGTTGTAGAATGCTGGTCGGCGGCCTATGCTCTTTTGGGAGTAACAGGCGTAAGTAAGTAAGTAAAGTATTATAGTAGATTGTAAAAAAATTATGTTTACTGTCAGAATGAGTTTTGCGGAGATTTCAATATTTTCAAGGTTGAAATCATGAGTCAGTTTAAGCTAGACCGTCCAGTGCTTCCAGGTTTTTTATGATGGTCTAGCTTCAATTGACTCATGATTTCAACTATCATATATACATACTATCTTATCCATAGAATAGTGCATACTATTTTGTGTATAACATTTCAAAGAAACTTTAGAATTACCGATGGATCGATCAAGGCATTAAGTTACGAATTATTAAACATGTTTTCCTGACTTAAAAATAAGAAGTATTTCACAAATGATATGCGTAAATTATGAAGCAAGAGTAACTATTGAATATTTTTCAATACCATGAATGTTCACAACAACCGATCACTGGGTCTTGAGATCTATTCATAATTGCTAAATACTGAATAGTGTAATTTTAACTGGTATGGAAGCAGATGGAGAAAAACACTTATTCTCTTAGAATAACAGTAGGAAACGTTACCTTTAAGTTATTGGAAGCACGGTCGACTTTTGGTAGTTTACGCACATTGACCGATCATTGGATTTTCGCGCTCTTCCTACTGCATACTTGATGAGCAACTGATTGTCTACATCCTAATAACAGATGAAATTGTGGTTTACAATTCAGAATTTTCGAGAGTCTTTGATTTATGTCTACACTATTATTCTATTCTGTTTGTGATATGCTCATAGTTCTTAACAAAGCATAGGATTAGCCTAACCTTAAGACATCAATCTGATTATCTGGCAAATATTATATTAGTAACCTATTCATCAACGTAAATAATAACTTTGAGATAGTAAATGAGATATTACTATGTATAATTAGGCTCAGAGTTGTTCACTTCGAGACTCAAAGATACAAGGAAACAATATCAAGACTGATAGGTCCTGGGTTTGAATCTCGTGAGGCGGGATCGTGGATGCACACTGTTCAGGAGTCACACAATAGTACGAAACGGCCGTCCAGTGCTCTCAGGTTTTCCATGGTAGTCTAGCTTCAATTGACTCATGATTTCAACTATATAAAATATCAAATGAATTAAAAATTTTCAAGTATTTTAAATCTAATTAACAGAAATATAAATTAAACTAATTTAATGTTTTTATCTAATCAAAACTTCAAGTTCAGTAGCATTGCAATGTGTTGAAGTGTTCGTATTTAGAATAGATGTGAAAAAATAAACGGACAAAAAATTATTCGCCAAAGATTGATAGTGGCAACCAGTGGGATCCAGGATAAAGAGCGTTCCGTTCAATTCGGGACTCGTCTGATGGATGTACCTGCATCTCACAGTTGATGTTCACTCTGGGACTCTTTTCAAACGCCATCGCGTTACCCACTCAGCTACTGCGTCCCGAAAGCCAGTTGCTTGTGCGATGGAGTTAAGTTTAAATTCACGCACAGTATGCACATATGGCCAATAAGAAACTGACGGCGGCACTAAACTTTATGGACGAGCCAATCAGAAGGTTCGCAGGTTTCCAAGGTCACGGCGCTAAGTTCGGTACCTGATGCTTATGGTTTACAGCGGATTTTAGAGAAGACGTGATATTTCAGCGTCTACGAGAGAAAGAATTATTAAGAAGTTTCTATACTTGTGACTGTGGTACTCGAATGACTTTTTTACCTCGATCACGATTAAGGTTAAGACCCTAACCCTAACCCTAACAATTCCAAGGAGTTAGGAACCGACAGGCACCAACAATAAGAATTTTTGAGATTTTATCATGGCTCCAGAGGTCGACTACTATGGAGCCATATGGATGAGTTCCTGTACCGTATGCACTATGACTTTAGAACTTCTGAACCTATATCTGACCTTGAGAAGTTTTTGAGCCATGTAAAAGAACAGCATTCGCTTTAATTCTTAGTTTTGTATAATATATTTTTACTTTATACTAACTATCTTCTGATTGGCTACTATTTCTCAAAGTCATTTAAGATTGGTTTAAAGGTCGTAAATAAAGTATAGCTTCGCGGAGGCTGATCAGTTGCAGTCCTAAACATCAATGGGAACATTCAAACAAACAATACTAAGTGAATTTTTTTAAAAAATTGTTGTTATGATCTTTTAAACCAAAACCCAATTAGACAATGATATAAGTTAACTATACTAGATTTATGTAGCATTTTTCAATCCATATCATATTGTATTCCAATGAAGTACAATAAGTTAAAACAAAACAAAAAAAGAACCAAACCGGCAAATCATTCTTGCTCTGTAATCATAAAAAACATTTCAGTTCACAGTAATAATAATAATAATAATAATAATAATAGTAATAATAATAATAATAAGTTCTGTAAACACTTACAGTCTAAATCTTTAATCCGACTAGTACTATTTGATAGGCCATAACAGTAGAATAGGCATCCATTGAAAAGGTCTATTATGTTTATTCATTTAAACTAAACTGCAATATATAATAAGGTGTATACAATACATAAGAAGAGATGATATCATCCTATCCGTACAGATTCATTGAATGACTGCAAATGAAACTAAACAAGATTTTTACAACATCTATGATAATATAAACATTGATAGAATATCGGTCACATGAAAGCATTCTTCAATAGGCTTTGTTATGATAGATGTGATTAAACTGATATAGAAGATATATGAAATATATATATCTATGTACTAAATGTTCATATTAGTCATTCTTATTGCTTTAGATTAAGCTTTACTGATGTTTGGTACTGTGATAATTCAGCACGGCTAGCTCAGTCGGTAGAGCATGAGACACTTAATCTCAGGGTCAAGGGGTTCGAGCCCCACATCGGGCGTCGTTCAGTGAGGCAGTGCACCGTGTCTGCTACTGTGATAAGTTACATTTAAGTTTTTAAATAATCTGGCAGTGACATTCACGCTGAAGTCTAACCTGTCAGTAAATATATATCCAAAAATGTAATACTTTTCTCTATGATGAACTACTCAACAGAACCCAGAATGATTCATTTGTTTAAATCATTCGATTGATGTTTGGGACTGAGATGAATCAGTCGTTTCTGACATGTTTATAACCTCTGAGGATTACCTTGATATTATTATAAAGTCAGGAGCACTGTAAGCAGAATCATGGAATGAACGTCATCTCTGGAAAGAAAGCACATCTACCTAAAATTTCTAAGTAAGACTGCATTTCAAATAAGAAAAGTTTAGTAATTTACAAAAGATTATGGAAATTTAATTGATGATCATGGTGAAATGACATTCAATGATGCGAATCAAGCTAACAATTTTCAGTAAAATACCAAATGAATACTACCTTAAAAATTAGCTTTTTGATATTCAAAGTCGAAATTTCATACTGAATCATGAAAATTAGTGCGATCGCAAAATATCCTAGTGTTTCAGAAGTGTACTGACTACAAGCAGATCTAATGTAAGGAATAGTTAAATCAAAAATTGTGATCAAAATGAGGTTTGTGGAGATTATAGTAATTTTAATAGTTGAATTCATAAGTCCATATAAGCTAAACCGCCATAGAAAATCTGGAAGCACTGGACGGCTGTTTCGTCAGAAGCGTGCATATGCGAACCCGCATGAGGAATTCCGAACCCAAGACGCCCTACCTCTAAACCACTGAACCAGAACCCAACGGTGTTATTTTCTAACTTCAATAGACCCATGAATGATCGCACAACCATTTATCCATTGCCTGAGACAGTACCTGTCTTTAACATACAAGGATAAGCTCCACTGGTCATGGCTTCTTACTAGAGCTCCAGGAAATCATCTTGGAGTCAGTCACTAGTGAGCGCATGATGATTATGATTAGAATGGGATTTATGGAGATCTTAGTAATTTTAATAGTTGAATTCATGTGTCGATGTAAGATAGACCACCAATGAAAACCAAATGGTCTAGCTTACATCGACTCATGAATTCAATTATTAAAATAAAAATTCCCTAATGAAGTTCTACTATCTAAACAGCGAAATTAGATCTACAAGAAAATATTCATTAAAGGCAGGAAGTGATTAGATAGTCTTATACGAAAAGTAATGATTTAGATGCAAAAAGATGAGCTTCGATATGTAACTACGTTGAATAAACTAAAAAAAGAAAGTTTGTACACTTACAATTGATTATCAGTGGTTGATGAATAATGTCATGTATATCAGGTCCTTCTTAGTACAGATCGAATTCTATCGACTAAGCAGCAATATGGCAACTAGTCTAAGTGACTCGATAATTCGTACACTATATTGAGATAAGATGATGGTTGGATGTAGTCAACAAGAAACTTAGTTACAAGATTTCCTGTTGATTACCTCCAACCACCATCTTATCTCAGCATAGTGCACAATTGGAGAATAAATTCATGAGTAGTTTGATTTAATCCTATTTTAGTGCGGACATCAGTTGCATACTCTAAGAATACAAAAACATATCAATGAATAATAACTTACCAAATCAATGTGACATATTTATTTTTATACTCAAAGTCAATTGTCAGCATAGAAATATTCTTAACCAGTCATCAAAGATAAACTTGGAGATTTTGATTCTATCATAACTAATCATTCTTGTTTACTGTATGATAAGATGACTGACGTACTCATTTCTAATACTTCTAAACAGATTATAATCAAGATATTAATGAAAAGAAGTGTAATTCCTCTTTTGATAACTTGATAAAGGATAAATTTTTTTACATAGTTGAAATCATGAGTCAATAGAAGCTAGACCACCATCGAAAACTTGGAAGAACTAAATGGCCGTTTCGTCCTATTGTGGGATTCCTCAGCAGTGCGCATCCACGATCTCGCCTCACGAGATTCGAATGCAGGACCTATCAGTCTCGCGCGCGACCACTTAACGGACAAACTACTGAGCCTGCCGGCATCCGACGGTGTTAATGTCTAATTTCAAACAATCGACGAAATTGAGTTACACATCTACCATTGTCTTCAGCGAGTTAGGACGAAACGCGCGTCCTGGATTCCACTGCTAGTCACTATCTATCTCTGCTTACCATGCTTGTCAATTTAAGCTATATCGAGGCAATACGCACAGTATGCACATATGCCAATTAGAGACTGACCAGTTACATTCCTAAATATCAATGGGGAGATTCAAACAAGCAATACTAAGTGAATTAAAACTTCACCCCATTGCACAAGCAAGTGGCTATCAGGAATCGGTAGCTGAGTGGATAACGCGATGGCGTTTGAAGCGAATGGTACTGGGTTCGAGTCCCTGAGTGAACATCAATTCTGAGATGCAGGTACATCCAGCCGACGAGTTCTAAATAGGACGAAACACGTGTCATACTGGATTCCACTGCTAGCCAGTATCTATCTTTGCTTAGACCAAAATTGTTTCTTTTCAATGTAATTCGATTAGAAAAGGTGAAAAAGGGAAGACGAACTTATTCTTAAATGAATGATTCTTTATAGGAAAAATAGTCTGATTTTAAATAAGAATAAACTTATAAGCTACGCTCATTCACCGATACATAATGGTTGTTCATATTACCCAGTCAAGTATATCTTGATCATATAGGTGAAACTACATATCGAATGTATGTTATTGCAAACTGTTACTTAATTACTATTATCTTCTTTTTTCTTTCTTTACTTATATACATGTACTTGAACACATGATAAAAATGGCTACAAAAAGATTATTCAATCCCAATGATCTAATAAGAATACATGATAAACAAATGGATTTTCTTCTCTCACTTTATTAATAATCGTCTAATTCAGACTGATCATATGACTGATATTAATTATTTTTCCGGTTAGCGTTTAATTAATATATTTGGACTTCGCAAGATGACCTAGACCTCCTCTCTCATACACACGAACACTGTCAACTAATTTCAAAGTGAGAATCTTCAATATGAACGTCAAGACAGTTCTACTGTACGGAGCTGAAACGTGGAGAACTACTACGACCATCATCAAGAAGGTACAAGTATTTATAAACAGTTGTCTACGCAAAATACTCAAAATTCACTGGTCGGATACTATCAGCAACAGCGTTTTATGTGAGAGGACAAACCAGCTCTCAGCTGAAGAGGAAATTAGGAAAACACAATAGAAGTGGATAGGACATACATTAAGGAAATCACCAAACGGCATCACAAGGCAAGTGCTAACTTGGAATGATGAAGGGAAGCGGAAAAGAGGAAGGCCAAAGAACTTATTACGCCGGGAAATAGAAGCAGATATGAAAAGAATGAATGTTAACTGGAAAGAACTGGAAATGATTGTTTAGGACAGAGTTGGATGGAGAATGCTGGTGAGCGGCCTATGCTCCTCGACGAGGGGTAACAGGCGTAAGTAAGTAAGTAAGTATATGACTGATAATACAAACAGTATCTAGTGCATATTATAGTTTATTAAAGATTTAGTCATACAAGTAGTCAAACTACAGAAATAGTTTCCTTCAATGTAAACTCATCATGGAAATATTAATTTATTAAGCATAGTTTTTCTCTTCACATTATTTCTCTTTATCATCCTTATTTTCTCTTGTCCTTGTTTTAATACCATTCTGTTTTGTCAGGTATATCGAAAAAGTTATCATATTAATTTTTAAGGGACAAAATACGTCAATAAACTTAGTTGGTCAGTTAATCAGCTACGGCGTGGGACCGCGCACATGTATATATCGGTCCAAGTTGCCATATCGCATTAGCACAACAAGATGAACACCAAATCCATAGAAGTAGTTACTTCAATGGTAGTAGTATCTAAAACAAAGATTTCACATAGGGCTATAATACAGGAAGAAAGAATTAGTTCGTAAGAAGGAAGATATATAGTAGTTTTAATCTCATAGTTTAAGGGAAGACAGGGAATGTATACACCTACACCATTGTGTTCGATTCTGAGCCGTGTCACTCAGGTGGTCAGGCCGACCCAAACTAAGTAGTTTGCATCTACCATCATGGCTCAGACTAGAAGTTTGTGACTTAATGGACTGATGCCATTTTTTGGTTTGGCAACCCCTAATTACAATATACTTCACTTACTTAATATCCTCTTCATACATATGTATGTGAAAGTGTTGCTTGATTTTTTAAAATGCCGATAATATGAAAGAATTACAAGTCAGTTGAATACCCTCTGTAACGTTGTGTTCACTGAACCTGAGCGCTTTTTATAAAAAGATTTAACTAACGAAAGTGGCAAATTCACTTGATATTGTTTGTTTGAATCGTCCCATTGATGTTTAGGACTGTAACCGGTCAGTCTCTTATTAGCATATGTACATCCTATGTGGATCGCCTCGATATAGTCTTAGTTCACAAGAATTATTAGGAGAGATGGATAATGGCTAGCATTAGAATCCAGTTTGACGTACGTTTCATCCTGTTCGAGTCCTGGAGTGAACATTAACTCCACGATGTAGGTACATCCAGCTGACAAATCTGAAATAGGATATATCTAAACCGTTATATAAGATTAGAGTAGATTAAATGTACCTCAAGTAGATATTGTACTAAAGTAATTATACTAAAGCTTGTAGGATAAAATGATTTCAGCACATTTTGTATACTCTCATATACGTACCGATTAGTATAAAAGAAATTAAAATGTAATATGTATAAAAAAATACAAAGTCGTTTATTCTACCAATCAAAAGTGACTTAACTTAGATGAATGGAAAGTGATAGATAGATGGTTCATAACATGATGGAGTCTAGGACACAAGTAAATTAGTATGATTATGTTAAACTAAACCATATATTTGATTGTAAGTATGAAACAATAAAATTCTTGAAAAAAAGTTATAGCTGGATAACTATTGAGAACCTGGAAGCATTTGAGAGTTGTGTCATCATAGTATAGAACTCTTCAACAGTACCTATCCATGACCTCAACACGAGAAATTAAAAAAGACCTTCAGCAAGCTGCTGACTTCTAGATCCCTGTGCCATCATCTTATCAAGATATCTATCTTCAACCGATTCGTAACATCCTATGACCAAACCCTATTACCTGCAGTGAATGACTGTCATACAACTGACACGATTGAACTCCACTGGTCACAACTGACTAAAGTTCTTCGAATCATATCTTAAAGTTAGTCACTAGTGAGCTTTTAAAGCTTATGGGTCACTGGGATAAAATTAAGAATTTTGAGGTTTTGTGATACATTGTAACCATGAAATGAGAATCCAATCATCACAGACAATGATACATATCAACAAAA
The DNA here is from genome assembly GCF_000237925.1 of Schistosoma mansoni. Classification (NCBI taxonomy): domain Eukaryota; kingdom Metazoa; phylum Platyhelminthes; class Trematoda; order Strigeidida; family Schistosomatidae; genus Schistosoma; species Schistosoma mansoni. The sequence continues at coordinate 22,477,451 of NC_031502.1, read as the reverse complement.
CCAGTGTAGGATGTTATACATTTGACTCATCATTTAGTTAAATAAATTACTCTTTAAAATGAATCATTTTTTGAAACAAATAGCCCACGTAAAGTTAACTTATGGTTGTAAACAATTGGTATGATCACATTTGTCTTTATTATGTACAAAAGGACAATTAAGTAACCAGATGTCAACTATATATGTATATATATACACCTTATTTAGATCTACGTAGGTGTATATGATGTATAGTTTCATATATTTTACGCTGCCATATATTCACTGTAGTTATCAGAACTCCCAATAAAACTTGGAAAAAAACAGCTGTTTGGAATCATAAATCCATTTGGTATTGTTAACTTGAATCTTACATTGATGTTTAGGACTGAATTTGATCAGAATCTTACTGGCAAATGTGCATCCCGTGCTGATTGCCTCGATATAACCTTAATTCACAAACATTATAAGCAAAGATGGATAGTGACTAGCGGTGGAATCCAGGACTTAAAAGCTAAGTGGATAACGCGATGACGTTTGAAGTGGACGGTACTAGGTTCGAGTCGCAGAGTGGACAATAACACTGAGATGCAGGTACATCCAGCTGACAAACCCCGAATAAGAAGAAACGCGTGTGCTAGATTCCACTGCTAGTTACTATCCATCTTTGCTTAGAATGTTTTGAATTATGATTGGTGAAACAAATAGATTCAAACTTCATGCCTATCTCATTAAACAATAATAAGTCATCTACTATGATAGTGAGTTTAAGTATCAACCTACTTGTCGGAATCCAGTACTATTTACCTGACGAGTTCGAACTAAAACGAAATATATGTTTTGGATCCAACTTCACTCAATCTTCCAACTTAGTGACCAGGTCTATATCTGGAATTTGTGTTAGTGAACATTTTGCACCGAGGCGATATTGAGCAATGTTCCAAACAGATCAATTTTTTAAACTGAAGAAATAATACAAGTTATTCCACGGTGATTGTTATATGTTTAATGAAAGCAGAATTATCGTATTGAACTATTTTGTTCAGTAGATGCTTTTGGACGTAATACATTTACCTAATGGTGTAAAATGTATAACTTATTATAAAGGATATCAAAGGCTTGCTTTCATGGTTGAAATATATTTTGAATCATCTATACTTCATTATTAGTTTGTTGTGTAAAGTATATACTACTGAAAAATTATCTTTGAAGATAAAAGAAAGGTGAATGATAATTGTAGGTGTTACGTCCTTGAATCTTTCTACCCACTTTGTGCCGAGTATGACCTGTGTAATGTAGATTAAGACCTTGACCCGGTAGGCTGACCGGCTTAACCTTTGAGGCTAATATGCGTGAGTTCGAAGTGGGGGTAGAGAGACGAAAACTATTCTATCCCTGATTGGCTGGCAAGCACGCGAGAGAGAGAGAGAGAAGACAAAGACAGCTGGAACGCTAATCACTTTATTCCAACCCCGATCTAGCACTCGAATTCCCAATTCAGATTAGGGTGAAAGGTTACATGAATAAATAGATGAATAGGCTGACCACAACGTACAATAATTAGGAAAATACGATTATGTCCAAAACTGGGGGATTATAGTAGAAAATAGGGTACAAAAGATTATGTCTAAATGACAATAGCTTTACAACAGAAAATGCTATGGCAATGAATTATACATCAAACGAAAGCTTATGATCTGTAGAATAGGCTAGGGGCAAAAGTAAATGTTACAGTTTTACAAGCTTTGAATTAAATGAATTAACGTCCCCAAAAATAGCTTCCGTAATTTGTTAAGGCTTCTTGTTTTGCGGTTCACATCATCTTCCCCCTTGACAAAAAAAAGTTATGTTATCACTGCCATTGACTGAGTGCATAAAGGAAACTGGATTGCGTTATGGTCGTGACCAATTGGGTTAACTGGAATAAACAAAAAAAAGCGGTTAGACACTAATTGCAAACAGTAGCTAAGATATCATCATCGATATCTCCCCCCTGAAAAATATGCTCCTTTCTTGGGGTCCACCTGCATGGCATCAGGTCCTTTGCGTTTCCGTCGTGATCTCCTATTAGGATGTTGTTGAAGTTTCACAGTCTTCCTAGGTGCTGAATTTCCTATGACGAAACTGTCCAAGAAAATTTCCCCCATTGGGCACGGCTTCTCGGCTTTCTGTGAAGGTGAGAATCGGGAACGACGATAGATTCTCCGCTTTGCCCCATGATGGCGATTACATTGAGTTCTGACCTTTCTCACAACTATTATGGGAGCAGCCCAGTTTGAGTGATTTACTGGCTGAATGACACCTAGTGCTTCAAAACTGTCAAGTTCATGATCAACGGCTGACAGAGCAGCATAATGTACTGGTCGTTTTGGTCTGAAAATGGGCTTTGCATTTTGTTTTAACGACAAGAAAACTTTGGTGATCTTACAACAGCCCAGTTTGTTTTGGAATACACCTGCATGTTTTTGTCGAAGATGATTTACATGGGATGTGGTCGACATTTTAGAGGAATAAGATGCATGAGATTTTGAGATATTACGACAGCATACTTTATTTGACGAATTTGATGGGGAACCATTTTGTGAACATGTTCCATCGGAGTCATTTGATTTAACATCATTGTGAGAACACATTAAATCGGAGTTATTCGATTTAGTATCGTTATGAGAACACATTAAATCGGAGGTATTTGATTTGACATCATGATGAGAACACAATAAATCGGAGGTATTTGATTCAGAAATATTACGAGAACATGTTACATCAGAAGCATTTAGTTCATAGACATCAGGGGAACATAACACACCTGAGGCATTTCATTTAGAAATATCATGAGAATTTTGGATAGAATCAGAGCAAGAATTATGAGAACATACTTCATTTAATAAACCATTTAAGACATCAATCTTCTCAATCCAGTCCAATCCCAATAGATCTAAATCATGCCGATTTGTTAGATAACAAACATCAGTAAATTTATGTCCCTTGAACTGCACGTTGCAGATGACTTCTCCAGTTAGCTTCACTATGTCGCCTGAAGCATTTCGAGCAACATGCTCTGTTGGTCGGATGCGTGGGCACCCTAGCTTACTCCATGTGTTTTTGGAGATCAGTGTAATGTCGGAAGCAGTGTCCAACTGAAGACGAATAGGTTTTTCATTTACTAATAAGTTCACGTACTTCCGTTTACTTTGAAATCCCACTTTAAAAGTTGCAAATGTGCTTTTGACTTGACTCTGTAGCTGTCGCTTCACATTTATGCCACGATGTTTAGACTGACGTTTATCTGAGGAGCAGTAACCTTCTTTATGACCAATGTGATGACATTGACGGCATTTGTGGTTCTTGAATGGGCATAACTTCACAAAATGCCATGAGCCGCAGAACCAGCATGGTGATGATGGTTTACTAGAAGGCTGCTGTGTGTTCGCCGTCTTTTGTTTGGAAGGTTTGGAAAATCTGCATGCATTTATTGAAGCAAGATTGGAAGTCTTTGCATTTTGTTGTACCATCGTGGTATCATGTTTAAGATTTAACAACCGTTGACACTCGGTTGTGACCATTTTCAGGGTCATGTTAGGCTCCTGCTCAATGCGCGATAGAATTCTGGTACGTATATCCATATCTTCCGGATTCTTTAATCCACAGATAAAAATCAGACATTTAAATTGATCTGCTGTAATTTCATTTATTCTAAAACGTTCGCATTCTTTATTTACTTGTCCAGCGTACGTAAGATAATCCTCAGATAAGGATTTAGATATTTGAAAGCACTGATAACGGATGCTGAATAATGAGGATTGTTCACCAAAAATTTTGGACAAGGTTTGGACTGCTTCATTAAAAGATAAATCTCGCGGATTTTGTGGCAAAATGAAGCTCACATATTTGTTGTATTCAAGTGTCCCGAGTCTTCTCAAGAGTAAGCGAACTTTGGCTGCATCATCAAGGTTTGAGCATTCAACACGAAATGTGTCTTCAAAACGACGAAACCAGGAATCGAAAATAATACCAGAATCGGGATCATAATTGAATTCACAAATAGAATTTGCGATACTGTCATATTTATCTGACTGAGAATTTGATGATGAATGAAATGAGAGCTTCTGCATCAATGCATCTAAAAGCTTCATTTGGTTTGCATCATTCTGAGCTTGCTGGATTTGTAGAATAGTTTTAAGGTCGTTCAAAGAAACAGACATTTTGATTTGGATCAATCAATATTAAAAAGAAATCTCCGTCGCCAATTTTGTTACGTCCTTGAATCTTTCTACCCACTTTGTGCCGAGTATGACCTGTGTAATGTAGATTAAGACCTTGACCCGGTAGGCTGACCGGCTTAACCTTTGAGGCTAATATGCGTGAGTTCGAAGTGGGGGTAGAGAGACGAAAACTATTCTATCCCTGATTGGCTGGCAAGCACGCGAGAGAGAGAGAGAGAAGACAAAGACAGCTGGAACGCTAATCACTTTATTCCAACCCCGATCTAGCACTCGAATTCCCAATTCAGATTAGGGTGAAAGGTTACATGAATAAATAGATGAATAGGCTGACCACAACGTACAATAATTAGGAAAATACGATTATGTCCAAAACTGGGGGATTATAGTAGAAAATAGGGTACAAAAGATTACGTCTAAATGACAATAGCTTTACAACAGAAAATGCTATGGCAATGAATTATACATCAAACGAAAGCTTATGATCTGTAGAATAGGCTAGGGGCAAAAGTAAATGTTACAGTTTTACAAGCTTTGAATTAAATGAATTAACGTCCCCAAAAATAGCTTCCGTAATTTGTTAAGGCTTCTTGTTTTGCGGTTCACATCAGTAGGGATTAGTAACTTAGATAGTCGGTTATTTAAGAACTATTGTTTATTGAATAAGTTAAATTTGTGAGATTTCGTTACAGATTGTTTTTAAATAAGCAACCACTGTACATCTAGGCCTATACTGCATTCATATGCAGTGTTTAGTAACTTAATGAATAAAAATCATGTACTCACTTAGCAGCTAACTTCGATTCTAATTCTCCGAAACTCTGTTAAGATGTCCGGATTCTAAAAGTTCAGTTTAGATTACTATCAGGGATCGAATATAGTGACTTGTGTATTATGTCTGGCTCGTTACATTTAGATTACAGAGTTGAGATATATGTTTTGCATTTCAATTACTCTTTTGCCACATTATCTAGAACTCATACGATGGACTACAGTGCAAAGTGGTGCATGGAGGACAGCTGAAAGATGCATTTCCAGTAAGGAGCGGAGTCAGACAAGGCTATCTACTCTCTCCCTTCCTCTTTCTTCTGGTGATTGCCTGGATTATGAAGACTTCGAAATCTGAGGGGAAACACGGAATACGATGGACTTCTCAGAATCAATTAGATGATTTGGACTTCGCAGATGATCTAGCCCTCCTTTCTCATACACACGAACAAATGCAGACGAAAACAACAAATGTAGCAGCATCCTCTACATCAATAGGCCTCAACGTACACAAAAAGGATAAAGCAAGATTCTCAAATGCAACACGGAGAACACCAACCCAATCACACTTGATGAAGAAATTCTGGAACAGTTGGAAACATTCACGTACCTGGGAAGCATCATTGATGAATAAGGAGGATCGAATGCAGATGTAAAGGCGAGGATTGGCAAAACAAGGACAGCATTTCTACAATTGAACAATATATGGAACTCAAAACAACTCTTAACTAATTTCAAAGTGAGAATCTTCAATATGAACGTCAAGACAGTTCTACTGTACGGAGCTGAAACGTGGAGAACTACTACGACCATCATCAAGAAGGTACAGGTATTTATAAACAGTTGTTTACGCAAAATACTCGAAATTCACTGGTCGGATACTATCAGCAACAGAGTTTTATGTGAGAGGACAAACCAGCTCTCAGCTGAAGAGGAAATTAGGAAAACACAATAGAAGTGGATAGGACATACATTAAGGAAATCACCAAAATGCATTACAAGTCAATCCCTAACTTGGAATGGTGAAGGGAAGCGGAAAAGAGGAAGGCCAAAGAACACATTACGCCGGGAAATAGAAGCAGATATGAAAAGGATGAATGTTAACTGGAAAGAACTGGAAATGATTGTTTAGAACAGAGTTGGATGGAGAATCCTGGTTGGCGGCCTATGCTTCTTCACGAGGGGTAACAGACGTAAGTAAGTAAGATAATCAAATTGATGCTATCATATTTCTTTTTTCAGAATATTCTCATTTCTTTTTTCTTCATTTATTACAGCACACTGTAATGTACTGATTTGATAATTGGGAAAAATTTGTGCATAACATACTTTACAACCATAAACCAATCAGTATATCTTTTAAAAGATTTTCTTACATCTATTTGTATAATCATAGTTAGCTCTTGAACCAATCCCATGTCTTTTAAATTATGTGCTTGTGTGCTTAATCCTTTAAGCTATATATATTTGTTTATTATGATGATGTATATCTACCATCTTATTCCATGTATGTTCATGTACATGGATGATATGAATATACCCGAGGTATTTCATTCAAATCATATGTATATATATGTATATATAATAACATACTAACCTACAAAAATGATACTACTTATGAATAGTATTTGATGATATAATATTTACACTTACTTCATTACAAAGGTCATCTTGAATAAACTACATTACCCTTGAACTATACATTCATCTTATCATTACTAGTTCTATTCACATACAGAGATATAAACATTGTTGATGATTTGAATGGATAAACCTTCTTTTTTGTAATGAGAATAATTCAATTTCTAAATGACCAGTACAAAAAAAAATGGATACAATGTAGATAATACAGGAGAAAAAAAAAACAAAGTTGCTAATTAAATGAAGATTTTTTTTGTTTGGATTAAGTGATCCTTCATTTGTTACTATGGACTCATTATTACATCATTACCAGTAATTTGTCGTTAACTATATATTACACACACACAAACACACACACAAAAATGAAAATATTCTACTCAATTCAAATTATACTATTTATTATTATTATTACTATTTCAGTAGTATGTAATAAATTATTAATAAATCATTATTATTATATGTATTATATTATTACTAACAACAGAAACGATATATTCAATGTTTCAATCTATTGAACATTACTTACATCTATCACCCCCCATGGAGGAGCATAGGTCACCGAATAGCACTCATCATCATCATGCAAATGTATCTTGGACTATTGATCATTATTTAACAATAATAAATCAAGAAAAAAAGCCATTGCATTTACTATTATCATTATTATTATTATTATTGTTGTTGCTATCCTCAAATATGAATAAATGGAAACACCTATTATGTAATACATTCAAAGTATTATATCATTATATTAAAGATGTAATATTTATAATGTTTGGATTATATTTATATATAAGGATGAGAAATATACAAATATACAAATTCAATTATCCTTATCATCCTCATAGTGATAGATTTCACTGGAATAAAATAAGATACATTCCTAAGCAACTACTTAAATGGTTCAATTCAGTAGTAACCTTGATTAAGTATACTCATTTATTAATTCAATATTATAATAATCATAAAATAGATTGTATAAAATATATAATACATATGACTTTTACTGTTATCAGTAGTATATCTCGAAATCATTTAATATTTATTTCTAGTATATTAAATCAATGTAAAGATTACATCTTATTACATCATTATAAACTATTATTATTTATCAATAATTTAATACAAAAACTTTCTTTAGTAACCATAGTAACACATATCAAATATTTAAATAGTTGCTGGGGGTATTTATATCAATTTTATTTAAGATTTATAATTAAATATCAATATAAAAGAAAATTTAAACAACGATCTAATACAAATTTATTAATTCATTATAATTATTCATATATATTAATAATAAGTAAATTTTATTTATTATTACTTATTATTAATACAGTAGTATGTTTATCAACAAAATATACTAAACATATAAATGTATCATTATTATTATTAGAGAATAGGAACATAGCAACAACAACACCACCACCAACAACAACAACAGATGATTACATGGATACAATAACTGATATCTTAGATACAACAAATGATCTAATGTCGAATACATATAATAATAATAATAATAATAATAATCAAGTACAATCTATATATCATTTTAAACCACCAGATGAAAAACGTCCATGTCGTTATCTTTTTCATGATGATGTTGAAACTAGTACATTATTAGCTGATTATGTAATCATTGGATGGCCAATACAAACATATCGTAAACGTTTTGGTCCATTATATAATATTAGTTTATTAGTAACTAATATATTAAAAAATATACAATATAGTATATTTCCTATACGTATTAATCATTTAATAAGAATAGGACAATTTAGTATTTTTCCAGATCCTGGTAGATGTTGGATTAATGTAAAAAAAAATAAAAAATATATATTTTTTTTAAATCAACCAGATTGGTCTGGTTTTTCAAAAATTACACAATTACCAGTTGAATATACAAATTATGCATATAATTCAATTATGAGAATTATGAAACTTGGAGGTAAGTCATTATTGATTGAATACTTACATTTTTTTTTGTAACTTTTTTTTTTAGAACATTTTCAAATAATGTTATATAGTTACATGTAGAAGAGCTTTCGTCCAAATTAGGATGGGGGGGGAATAGTTTTAATAGTATTTAGGTGTCAAGTTGATGTAAGACATTAAATAGGAATGAATTGGAAGTAAATCCAATAGCAATCTAGTCCAAGTTGTTTTCAAGGAAATATATATTACCTATTTAATATATATGTTTTTTTTAAATGCAATAACATATAATTGAATAGTTGAATTTATGAATTCAAATAAAGCTAGATTACTATGGAAAAAACATTGCAAGTACTAAAGGATTATGGTTGTGCAATGATGAAGATTCTTATACTAGGACGAAACGACCATCTAGTGTTTAAAAGGTTTTTAAAACACTCTAGTTTTATTCAACTTGTGAATTCAACTATTAAACTTACTAAACTCTCGAAAAAACCCCTTTTTTCTGAAAATAACTTTAATTATTAGAAGGGGTTTTGTGGAGATTTAGTATGTTTCATAGTTGAAAGCATGAGTCAATTAAAGCTAGATCACCATGGGAAACCTGGAAACACTGGACGGCCGTCTCGTCCTATTATGGGACTCCTCAGCAGTGCGCATTCACGAACCAGCGATCGCGAGATTCGAACCCAGGACTTTCCAGTCTGGAGCCAGAGCCCTTAACCGATAGACCACTGAAAACTTAGATCATAATTCAAATGATCAGTAACTAACAAACCAATCAAATTATTTAATATTTAAACCAATATCTCAATCAATAATCGATAATCATCATTATGGTTTTACTAATATTATGATTATCAAAACTTTAAAAGGTTAACGGTTAACAGAAGGTTAACTTTGAGTATTCTATTGACTATTGATATAATAA
>NC_031502.1:22418555-22467774 GCF_000237925.1 Schistosoma mansoni | reverse complement strand
ACTAGGTCTGTTATCAGATAGTTACTCACTTAAGACAATGGTAGATGGATCGCTCAATTACATGGATTGGTTGAAGTTAGACATTAACACCATTGGATGCCGGTAAGCTCAGTGGTCAAGACATTAGGCACTCGCGCGCGAGACTCATAGGACCTGGGTTCGAATCTCCACTGGTCACTGCTTCCCACTAGAGCTCCAGGAAATACCTCTTAAAACCAGTCACTAGTGAGCATATGTTGAATAATATCAGAAGGGTTTAAGAACTTAACCGTTCACATGCGAGACCGATAGGTCCTGGGTTTAAATCTCGTGAGGCGGGATCGTGGATTCGCACTGTCGAGGAGTCTTACGATAAAATGATTTGGCAGTCCAGTGCTTCCAGGTTATTTATAATGGTCTAGCTTCAATTGACTCACGATCTCATCTATTCAACTTTTATTTATTTATAACATTGTTCATGGTAGCTGAATATAATAAACAATATTTTTTAACTGTATAATCATTCGAAAGTGTATAGTCATTACTCTAAGTAATAGACTATCAATTGACATGAATTTCATAGCCATATACTTGTTTATTCAATCGAATGAATAGTTTATCTTGCATTGATTTTGGCTATGTAATGAAACTTTATGACATTTAATATTACATTTGCATGCTTGGTTATGTAATTAGGGATCATATTAGATATTGATAGTTGTATAGATATATATATACATTGCATCATTTCCCTTTATTACATAATAAACAATATTCATTTTTATTAGCCATAAATAATGGTTTTTATCTAGGTGGAATAAAAAAATAAATTTTTTTGATATTTTCAATGGTATATCTTCTCTCTTTGTGCTTCTAAGCCATAGATATATGTATATGCATATATATACATAGCCGGAACAAAATGGCCTATTGTTGGTTTTAGAAAAGAAAAAGAGATTCTACCAATTCAAATATAAGTCAGTAGTTGTATACTGTGAATAGGTCAATTATGATGTAACTATTATTATTATTATTTACTTGATATTGTTTGTTTGAATCTTCCCATCGATGTGTTAGGATTGCAACTTGTCCATCTCTAATTGACATATGTGCATACTGTCCATATTGCCTCGATATAGCCTAAATTCACAAGCATGGTAAGCAAAGATGGATAGTGGCTAGCAGTGGAATCCAGGACGCACGTTTCATACTATTTGGGACTCGTCAGCTGGATGTACCTGCATCTCAGAGTTGGTGTTCACTCTGGAGCGAAAGGTACCGGGTTCGAGTCCCAGATTGAACATCAACTCTGAGATGCAGGTACATCCAGCTGACGAGTCCCAAATAGTATGAAACGTGCGTCCTGGATTCCACTGCTAGCCACTATCCATCTTTGCTTATTATTATTATTAATTGTAGTAATAATGTGTAATAGTAACATTACTAATGATAGTATTCATATTACATTCCCTTCATTAAGATTAATTATAGACAAGACTTTAAGTATCCAAGTAAATTGGTTTTTTTAACTCCGGTTTCCATATAATTTTTTTTTCAGAAAAACCTTCCCCCCCCAAAAAAAAATTATTTTTTTTCTTTTGTTCAATGATATTTTTCAGTCAAATTGTTGCTTGACTAAAACAAATAAAATAGATATCCCTTTGATAGTTGCTAACTGTATGTATGTATGTATGTTTAGACTAATTGACGTAACAGGACCAAGAAAAAAAAGTGAAGTGAACATCATTTTGAAATGAAAATAAATGATCTTGTTTATTGTTTTTAGCAACGACAACAACCAAAAAGAAAAAGGGAAAATAATAATCAATATTCATTATTCTATGACCTAAGAGTTTGTTTTTTGACAGGATTTAATTATACAAATAAACAATTAAGTATATTTGGGAAAAAAGAAGCCTTATACAATGAGTTGGATATTATATATAAAAATATATGGATCCTTCTTATCGATATAAGCAGATTATCTGCTGATATATAAGCAAAGATGGACAGTTGTTAGCAGTGAAATACAGTTTGATGCATGTTTCGTCTTATTTGAGACTGGTCAACTGGATGTACTTGCATTTTAATCTTTGTTTAGAATGCTATCAGGACTCAGTAGCTGAGTGGATAACGTGATAGCGTTTACAACAAATGGTACTGGACTGGAGTTCTAGAGTGAACATCAACTCTAAGATGCAGGTACATCGAGCTGACGAGTCTCAAATAGGAAGAAACACGTGTCAAACTGGATTCCATTGCTAGCTACTATCCATCTATGCTTATTATCCAAACCATAATTATGTAAAGTTGCTAATTCCTGGTTAATATTCATCATAGTAATAATATTGTGGTATGGTCTACTTATATTCACATAAGTGGTATATGGTGATGGTCAGACATAGAATGCATTTTGGCAGAGGATCGATAAGGAACGAACAGGAATGAAGCGCAATCTGTATGAAAATGCATTACCAATGAAATTAGAGAAGACGGACTGATATTTACAGAAGGAACAGTCTAGATTGATATAATTGATAGTTATTTTGCAAATTAACTGTTTACTGTATGGTTATAAGCAGAAGGGTTTTTGTGGAGATTTCAGTATTTTTCAAAGTTGAAATCATGAGTCTATTGAAGCTAGACAACTATGGAAACCTGGAAGCATTGGACGGCCGTTTCGTCTTATTATGGGACTACTAAGCAGTGCGCATCCACGATCCCGAACTCGCGAGATTCGAACCCAGGACCTCGAGACTGGGTGGTTATTTAGTGTATTTAGTCAGATTTAGTGAGATTTGTAATTTATGTCTAAATACATTCGATTGTAGCTGTTCTTCTGTGTTTGTTAGTGGTTGTTTTGATAGGTTGACCACGCTGTTGTTTATGTTTTCTTCTATAGTTGGTTTTGAGATTTTGATTATTTTCTTTTTAAGGATGTTTCTTCTTTTTTCTCTGTGTCGTTTGCATAATGTTTCGATGGCTGTTGTCAAGGTTTCGAAGCGTTCTGGTGTGAGTGTCTGTTGTAGCTTCCTCTTTTGGTCCTCTATGACATGTTGGTATTTGCGGATCCTGTAATGTGCGTCCGTTATCATTAGATGAACCATTTTTCTTCCACTTTGCTCAGCTATTTTCCATCCTAATGGGCAGTTGATTGGAGGTCTGTATCTTACAGATACATTCGATTGTCCCCATCCGTGTTCTCGTTCACTATAATATTATGTATATATTCTTGTAAAGAACATTGATTGTTAACCAAAATAAATAATAAAGTATTGAAGTGGTTTTATTGATTAAACTTTCAATTTTCTTTCCGTAAAAATAAAATTTTTTTTAAAAAAAAACGGAACCCAGTTCAATAAAACGGAAAAAGGTAATAAAATTATAAACATTCTATATTACTATTTTTTTTTATATATAGAATTCTATTAATCCTCTATTGATTTTTATTATACACATTTTATTAACCTGTATGCATTAGTAACCAGATATCAATATTGACTCAGATACAATAGATGGATATGCAAAGTAATGAAGAGTACTCTCTTTCTCTCTCTCTCTTACTCTTTTTTTCTTCCTCCATCTTATGTTTTTTTTTCTTTTTCTATCCAAAATCAAACATTTAAAAAGTTGATTACAAATAAAAAAATACAAAAAAAATTAAGAAAAATAGAATTTTTATGCCAAAATTTTTATTTATTTATTATTATGGTTATGAAATGAATCTGTTTTATTTTGGTAAAGTATAATCCTTTCATTAATTCATTATATTAAATTCTTGTTGTCAAGGGGAACAAAATTTAACTATCAAATTGATATGATAAATTTAATTTTTTCTCTTAAAAAAAAAATATTGATTTTATATTTATTTCATCTAATTAAAACAAAGAACCCCCCTACTGGAAAAAAAAAGAAAAAAAACGGAGATGGTTACATTTTATTCTAATTGAAATAATAGTTAGGTAAATTGAATATATATATCGTTTCCTGTGACGAATTCTTCACAAACTAAGGGATCATCATGTAGATCTAAAGAGAAAGAAAATATATTCTTAATTATTATCCTTTTATTATATAAAAATTAATTCTAAAAGAAATTATAATGAGTTGATATCATGTTATTTATTGACGACTGTTACTCTTCATAGAGGGAGTGAAGTAGTTGGGTGTGTTGACCACTTCACTTATCTTGGGAGTTTCATCAGCACTTGTAGTATGGTGTGTGACGAAATCTCAGCACGGATACAGAAGGCTCGTCTAGCTTTCGCTAACATGCGTCACCTATAGCGTAGGCGAGATATCAATCTAGTAACCAAAGGATGGGTTTACTGTGCAGCTGTTCGTTCCGTCCTACTTTATAGCAGTAAAACATGGCCGATAAGAGTAGAGAATATTCGTAGGCTGCTGGTACTCGATTATAGGTGTCTTCCAATCATTGCTTGTATATCCTGGGACCACCGAGTAAGTAATTCAGTTGTTAGGATACGGGTACTAGGTAAGGATGTCAAATCGATTGATGAAGTAGTGAAACTTCATCAGTTGAGATGGCTGGGACACGTGTTATGTATGCTCAACCACCGATTGCCTCGACGTGCAATGTTTTATGGTGTAGGAGTAGGTTGGAAAAAAGCTAAGGGCGGCCAGACCAAAACGTGACACAAATCCATGAAGTCACTGGCAAGTGGACTGAGCCGTGTTGGTAGGTGTAGACTACCTGTATGGCATCCGCGAGACGATAGCAACCGATGGTTAGAGATGTTGAATGACATGGCTCAAAATCGTTTGCAATGGCGAAGGTGCATTCACTCTTTGTGTTCTCTCAAATTCTTATCTTCTGAGTTCTTCATGTCTCTATCTTTTTCCTCTTTCCAAATTTGTTTCACTGGATTATACTCCTTCAATAACATCTTCAAACCCTAATCTTTCGGATTACTGCTTATGCTCTTACTACTTCTACCACTATGGGATTTGATTAGACAACTGCATCTGTGTGTTAATGTGGTATGGCAACTGGAACTGATGTACTTACGTACGAAGTTCTACTTTGTGACTGACTGACTGACCCTTCATAGAGGAGCCTAGGTGGCCTCACAACATTTTCCTATGTAATCTTTTCCAGTTGTTATTCATCATTTTTAGATATCTGTTTCCTGACGTAGTGTATTCATCAGTCTTCCTCTTTTCCGTTTCATTTATCTCATAGTAAAAATATTGACCAAGAATGGAAATCATGATCTAAACATGAAAAACAAAACAAAAAATTCGTTTCATGGTTGAAATCAGCTATACAAATAAGTGTAATAGAATGTTGTTACTTACTACATAATTCATTTTACAATTAACTTTTCAATGTTAACACAAGTAAATCTACAATAGGATGAAACGACGGTCTAGTGTTTCCAGGTTTTTCATGATAGTCTAACTTCAATTGACTCATGATTTCAACTATAATACCATAAGAAGACAATATTTTGTTTTTTATTGTTTTCAACTATGATAAACTGATCAATACACTATATCTTACCTGGTTTTTTTTTAATTCATCGCACCTAATAACCATGTTTGTTCCGTTGTACTATATAAACTTGGATTAATGTTAATTTGGTTATTTATTCTCTGATGAAGTAGCTTACACTGAGTCACGAAACGTCAGATAATCTAATTTTTCTATTCATTGAGATATTACAAGTATATAATTACAAGTACACTGCTAGCCACTATTCATCTTTGCTTACCATGCTTGTGAATTAAGGTATATCGAGGCAATACGCACAGTATGCACATATGCCAATTAGAGACTGACCAGTTGCAGTCCTAAACACATCGATGGGAAGATTCAAACAAACAATACTAAGTGAATACAAGTATATTAGTTTATTTATCTTAAAAAGAATGTTGAATACTTTAAATGAGATTGTTTCTCTGTGATAATTAGATTGATCTATTGGTTAATGTTTTCAGTGTTGAATTCAAGTTTCCGATTAATTATTTACATAAATTTTATGATGTCTATGCTGTTGTTTACTTAAGTTGTTCCAGTTCACATAGATTGACTAATAAATCTACAGAGTAAGCAAAGATGGATCGTGACTAGTAGTGGAATAGGTAGATCCAAACAAACATTATTAAATGAAATTAAACTTCACCCCATTGCACAAGCAAATGGCTATCAGGACTCAGTGGCCGAGTGGATAACGCGATGGCGTTTGAAGCGAAAGTTACTTGGTTCATGTCCCAGAGTGAACATCAACTCTGAGATGCAGGTACATCTAGTTGGCGAGTCTCAAATAGGACAAGAGGTGCGTCATACTGGATTCCACTGCTAGCCACTATTCATCTTTGCTTACAATGCTTGTGAAATAAGGCTATATTGAGGCAATATGGACAGTATGCACATATGCCAATCAGAGACTGAACAGTTACAGTCCTAAACATCAATGGGAAGTTCCAAACAAACAATACTAAATGAATTTAAATCTACAGAGGTTTGTTTGTTTATCTGATAATAATCTCAGTCACATTCCTCTAGAGTTTTTTGATATTTACAGGGTCGAAATGCACTTGTTTTTTTTTTTTTGGTGAAATAATCGAAATATTTACTACTACTTAAAGTTACTGTCGATGTTGCCAAAAATGATAATCAAATCTTCATCATTAAATCAACCCATCACTAAAATTACCCACTTGTGCTATATATCACCTTCATCATTACAGTATTTATCAAATAATGCCAAAACTCAAGTATACAGTAAATACAAATTTATAAAAATCATTTACTCAATGCCATGATTCAAAGTAAATCAATCTTAGAGTTTCATTTGCTACGAGGTTGTGAGGATTTTTGAATTTTATTGAAATCATGAACTGACCAGTGTTTTAGACCACCATTGAAAACCTGAAAGCACTGAAAGGCCATTTAATACTAGTATTGGTCTGATCAACAGTGCATATCTACGACTTTTATGTAGAAATTAAACCTAGGACCATCGGTCTAACACTAAACCTCTACAAATGGTCATGCAATGTTGTAGATTGATCGCATTTAAACATTAACACCATTGGATGCCAACTCAATAGTGTAGACATTAAGCATTCGTGCGCAAGGCCGAGAGCTCCGAGTTCAAATTCCTTCTGAAAGTCGTAGATATGCACTGCTGAGGATCCCCATACTTGTATAAAATAGCCGTTCAGTGCTTTCAAGTTTTCAGTTGTTGTCTAACTTAGATCTGTCCATGATTTAGATGAAAAAAATATAGTTGGTTCATAGTCTGACTTCACAAATACAATCGACAAATTTATACTTTTGTCATCTATTGTTAATTATTTTGCTTGCTGGTCATATGTTGCATCATCAAACGGTTTCAAGCTAATAAAATAGAAAAGTGTAACTTCTATTACCGAAAATTTTTAACCTTCAATTTTCGATCTTTTTTATAACTCTATTCCTAAGTGACCTTTAAATATTATTCAATTATCATTTATTTCTTCTGTCATTTGAACGCACAATATAATTCAAGAATTAATGATTAATTTAATAGATCAGAGGGGGTTTTGTGAAGAATTTAGTATTTTCACAGTTGAAATCATGAGTCAGCTCACTGAAGGCAATTGGTGAACGGTCGCTCAAAATCGTGGATTGGTTGAAGTTAGACATTAACACCGTTGTTTGCCGGCTCAGTGGTCTATCGGTTAAGGGCTCCGGCTCGAGACTGGTAGGTCCTGGGTTCGAATCTCGCGAGTGCGGGATCGTGAATGCGCACTGCTGAGGAGTCCCATAGTAGGACGAAACGGCCGTCCAGTGTTTCCAGGTTTTCCATGGAGGTCTAGCTTCAATAGACTCATGATTTCAACTGTGAAAATATTAATTTAATAGTTGAATTCATGAGTCGATGAAAGCTAAGACCACTATGGAAAATTTGAAAACACTAACCCTTTAGTCCTAGTATGGGACTCTTAAGTAGCAGGCACCCATGATCTCGCTCGCAGGATCTGAACATAGGACCTATCAGTCTCGAGTGCGAACGCCTAACCTTTAGACACTGAGCCGGTATCCAACACTGTTAATGTCTGAATTCAACCGATCCACGAAATTAAGCAACCGTTCGATTATCTTCAGTGAGTTTATATTTCACAATACAGCCGGTTGAACTCCACTGGTCATTGCTTCTCACTAGAACTCCAGGAAATACCTCTTGAAGCCAATCACCATTAAATTTCTATAACATCCACCAAACGCCTTTCTAATTAATTATTAGTTGAATTCATAAGTCAATTAAAGCTAAACCACCATTGGAAAACCTGGGAGCACTAGATGACCATCACGTCTTAGTATAGAACTCCTCAGCAGTGCATATCCAGGATCGACTTGTGAATTCAACTATTAAATTACTAAAATCTTCACAAGAATCCGCAATTTGGTAATTGATTATCACTAAATTAGTTTTATGCGTACAAAAGCATTCATTAGTGATTTTGAATTTATTCAAGGAACATTTTGAAATAGCGGCTAAAAACATACAACATATGCTGAACCCAGATTGTTAAGACTTCACTCTTCGATGCTTTAAAAATAATGACGGGCTGCCCGATATGTATGCTTATGCATAATAATTACATCAGTCTCGGCTTTTTTAATTGTGTATGTACGTTTATCTAAAGGATACTCATCGGATTCTGAAGGGACGTAGGCTGAAAAACTGTCTTCCCTATTTTTAATTAAATCGGTGGCCTCAACCATCAGGTCAAATAAGTAATAAAATGAAATGTTAGCAAAAACTAGTAAGAGGTGACCATCAACCCTTCCTGGCAGAGTGGTTATGCTTATGTGTAAGACGATAATTTTTAAAAAAGTATTTCATCCTAGAATTTACTTACTTACTTACGCCTGTTACCCCTCATGGATGAGCATAGGCCGCTCACTAGGATTCTCCATCCAACTCTGTCCTGGACAATTCTTTCCAGTTGCTATTGATCCTTTTCATGTCCACTTCATGACTTCCGAAGAATCTCGGCTTTCATCATGAGGCACCATAATTCTTCCTTCAACTCCCATGGCAGAGTTTAAATGGTTTAATTTTATTAATCTGGTTGGCGTATTTTTTAGCAGAGTTGTTTTTACGGTATTGAGCTGCCAACACTATACCCAACTCTCCTCCTTTACCTGTGTTGCGGACTGGAAGTAACCCTAGAAGAGCTACAGGTCGGAGTTATACTAGAATTTACTGAAATGATATCGGAAAATCTGACAACAATCATTCATTTTTCCACATTTTTAATTATCACTTAGAAATATTATCTCTGACAGGGATACAAATTAAACGAATATATGTTGTTACAACATAATTATACCATCCAAAGTATAGTCACAAATAAGATACAACATAGATTTTCATAGTTGAAATCATGAGTCAATTGAAGCTCAACCACCAAGGAAAACCTGGAAGCACAACATAGATTGCCTAAAGTAAATATCAAATCACATCTAGGTTAGGAAATGTTTTTCTTATTGAATATTAAACTCTGAATATGAGAGATTTTATATGAGAGATTGATTATTCTTGTTTAAACTATAAAATAATGACACATGCTTATTTGAGCATAGGTCTCAGTGATTAAATAATACCAACGTCAATCATGTATATGACTTCTAAAACCTGACAGATATAATCAAAATAATTTTAGTTTAAAAGGTCAAAATTACTTACATACATACATACATACCATAGTCGAGTATATTCAAAGGTGAGAAGTATAATAATTTGGCAAACCTATTATGACAAATATTTAATCAATAACGATTATCATTCTGTAGGTACATACCTATGGACTATGTATAATTATATAATCGTCATATTCAATCAGCTACACCGTAGGATCAGGCACATATGTGCATCGGTTCAAGTTGCTACACCTCATTAGAACAACAAGATGAACATCAAATTCACTGAAATAGTTACTTCATTTGTAGTAATATATAAAAGAAAGGTTGAATATACGGATATAATATAGGAAGAAAGAATTAGATCGTAGAAACAGAGGTATAAAATAATCTCGTGGTTTAAGGAAAGACAGAGAGTGTATACACCTACGCCATTGTGATCGATTATGAGCCATGTTACTCAGAGTCTTCAACCATTGGTTACGATAGTCACGCGGACCCCACTCAAATCGTCTGCATCTACCAACCTTGCTTAGACTAGAAATCAGTGAATTTAATCACGGATGCCACATTTTTGGTTTGACCACCCCTAACTTTTTTCCAACCACTCTCAACACTAATCGGTATTGAGCATTGTGGTAATTGGTTTTCAGGCATACATGAAACGTGGCCCAACTATCTTAGTTGATGAAGATTCACAGCCACATCAACTGATTTACTATTATTCCCTAATACCTATGGGTCTAACCTCACTATTACTTACCCGATGATTCCAGCAGATACGCCCCATTTTTTTAGGACTAATAACATACGAATACCTTCTGATCTTAATGATCACGTTTCGTAGTCGTTAAATAAAACATATTCAGAACATTCTTCATTGTTCTTTCGTTTTTGCAGATCAATCATTCTCTGTTCTCATCTTCTTTTTTTTTGATCTTCTTAACTTTCTATCTTCAGATATTTCACGTTCGATTGATGATACAAACTACTTATATCTGTTTATATAAGTAGCATACACCACAGCTTACATTCGTTACTTTAAGTTTTACTAATGAGATAACAACAATATACAATTGATTTATCTCACATAAAAAAAAAACAGTTCTTATTAGGCTGTAGTGGAAATTAACTGTATTGATTATTCATAAAATTGTGTTGACAAACTTTTATGTATCCAAACGATACATAATGATTTATTCAAGAGAATTTACAGATCAACACTTATGTATATATCAGTGTAGGCTTGTCGAGATTGTTCAGTTTTTGATTGAGATCATCAGTGGATCGATGGGTTCGAGTCCCGCGTATATATATACTGTTAAGGAATCCCATATTAGGACGAAATGACTATCTAGTGTTTCTAGATTTTCAAATAGTTATTGATTTATGTTATTATCAAAAAAAAACTCATCAACAGTGAAAAAGACATTCAGTCTCGTGCTCGAATGCCTAAGCCCTAGACCACTAAGCCGGCATCTAACAATCCACGAAATCGATAGATCATCTTCCATTGTCTGATGTAGATACTTTTCTATAACTGACATGGATTAGTTACACTAGTCTCATACTAAGACGAAATGGCCATCCAACGCTTCCAGGTTTTCAATGGTAGACTAACATCAATAGATTCATGATCTTAATAAAAAAAAACTTAACAATCTTCACAACTACATAGTGAGAATATGTTTTACCTCACAATTCTAACAGGAAACAAATTCATCGAGTTGATTTAATGTTACGATTTCTTTCATATGTTACGTATCATTAACATAAATGATGAATTTATTCTACACAAATGATAACCCAGAACTTTTATACATTTGTATGATACAAAATTACTTAATATTCATTAAAATATTATTGACAATGTTTAATGAAGTATTTTCATAGTTGAAATCATGAGTCAATTGAAGCTAGATCACCATTGAAAATCTGGAAGCACTAGACGGCCATGTTGTCATATTGTGGGACTCCTCAGCAGTGCGTATCCACGATCCCGTCTCGCGAGGTTCGAACCTAGAACCTATCAGTTTCGGGAGCGGGCACTTAACCGTTAGACCACTGAGCCGGCATCCAACGGTGTTACTGTCTAACTTCAACCACCATGGTGGTCTAGCTTCAATTGACTCATGATTTTATCTATGAAAATACTGAAATCTCCACAAACTGCCTTCTGATTAATGAAGTTTAATTTGACATGAAACAAAGAAATAACTTGATCTTTAACTTTTAATTAGATCATAATAGGTAGAGTGAACATTTTATATGATCTTACTTTAATACTATATCATGTAAATTATAAAATAGCCGACTAAAGTACTAACTTAATGTATAAGAAATAGTTCAAGTATTAAGCATTTATAATAATCTCTTCGTTATCCTTCTAAACAATATGATTATCATGATGTTATTCAGAAAAGACAATGAAAGTTTCATGACTAAATCATTTAGCTCAAAGAATAAAACTTCATCACAAATTGATAACAATATATATCATATACAAATAATCATTCTATGAGATTAATTCAAATAGTAAATCTAGATCATAATGTAGCGTGGTCTACTTATATCCATATAAGTAGTATATGACCATGGTCAGATATAGAATGTATTTTGTCAGAAGACCGATAAGGAAAGAACAGGAATGAAGCGCGATAGATAGGAAAATGCATGAACAATGAAATTAGAGAAGATGAACTGATATTTACAGAAGAAACAGTGAAGATTGAAACGATTGATGATTATTTTGCAAATTAACTGTTTACTGTATGGATATCAGAATTTAGTGAGATAGTTTGTAATTTGTGCCTAATTATATTCGATTGTCCCTCACCTGTGTTTTGTTCACTACATTAATGTTAAAAAATTGTAATAGTTCTAAACTTACTTCCTTACTTACTTACCCATGTTACTCCTAATGGAGCATAGGCTACCAACTTATCCACTCCTAGCACTTCTTCCTGATTTCTCCTTCCAATGGAATCAGATCTATTCTCTTTCATAGTAATAATTCTTAAACTACTGTTTACAAATTGTCTATATTTATTATATAAACATAAATAATTATTAAAACAATCTAGATAAGATTTATTTTTAATTACTACCCTAATCAATAACATTTATGACGGTTTATAAAGATAACACATTCCACTGATATATGATAGTACAGAAATTCCTTCTATAATATATAATGTGTCATTGGAACCAGACGAAACAAACAGAGATATGAAGAGGGAGATGATGATGATTTAGATAATGATGATGATAACAACAACAATAAATGATTATATTTTCAAGACTTTTTTTATCTTCTTCCAAATAGTTAAGGGTTACAAAGAATTTGGATTGATTAAAGTTAGACATTAACATCGACTTGATAGTCTATAGGTTAAGCGTTGATGCACGAGACTGATAGATCCTAGGTTCGAGTCTCATGTACGAAATCGTGAATCTATACTGTTGAAGAGTTCCATACTAGAACGAAACGGTCTTCTAGTGTTTTCAAGTTTTCAATGATGGTCTAACTCAGATCTACTTATGAATTAAACTGTTACAATTAAATAAAAATTAGAAACACGAAGATATAAAACTGTTTACGATATAGTAAGCAGAGATGGGTAGTGGTTAGCAGTGAAATCTAGTTTGACGCGCGTTTCGTCCTATTTGGGACTCGTCAGCTCGATGTATCTGCATCTCAGAGTTGATGTTCACTCTAGGACTCGAACCCAGTACCCTCGCTTCAAACACCATTGCGTTATCCACTCGGCCACTGAATCCTGATAGCCATTTGCTTGTGCAATGGGGTGAAGTTTAAATTCACTTAGTATTGTTTGTTTGAATCTTCCCATCGATGTTTTAGGACTGCAACTGGTCAGTCTCTAATTGGCTGTATGTGCATACTGTGCGTATTGCCTAGATATGATATAACCTTACTAATTAGAGATAAAGGTTAGATTTCTAGTTGACTTTTATGATGTACATGAATCATTTGAGAATACTATTAAAAAACATCAAATACCAAATACATGTTTCATTTTAGTCAATAGACTTCATAGTACAATACATCGAAAACTCTCTTAGATATAGAACTAAGAAACATTTGACTTCACCGGTTAGAATTTGACTCATGAACCCATATGAAATGTAAACTTGATCATCAATCTATTGTTATATATTGTGGCCAAGTGGATGTCTAGTTAATGTGTTACGTGATTAGACCGCCAATCAGGGCGCAGCGAATTATCGATTGGAACAGTGACACACGAAACCGTACGAGCAGTCTAGAGTACGTATCGGCCCTGCGATCTGCCTAGCCCAGCCAGCTAAGTCCAGAACACAAATAACAGCCTCGGCAATATGAATCATTATTCACAAACATACTGGGTTTATATACCAAACAAACAGACCACATCGTACCATAAAATAGAAAATACATTTGTACAATATTTAGCCAAATGTGGCTGTGAATAGTAATCAACAAACCGATGACAACTCAAGAATCATATTATAATAGTTCAAAGGTCAAAATAAAGCTAATGATAAAAGGAACATGAATATGATTAGGTTAGTTACTTAACAATTATACAATAGGAAATATACATATCATATTGATCCATAAATAGTCCTCAAAAGTTACCATTCACAATTCTCTTCGGGATACAACACCTATGCACTTATACAAATATTATTAAGTTGTGAAAGAAATAATTTAGATTAAACAATACTGTTTCATTGTTGATTGTATCAACTAAATGGATGATCAGTGAATTATATTTAAAACATTTATCGATTTTATATAGTTGAAATCATGAGTCAATTGACGCTAGATCACCATGGAGAACCTGGAAGCACTGGACGGCCGTTTCGTACTATTGTGGGACTCCTCAGTAGTGCGCATCCCCAATTCCGTCTCACAAGATTTGAACCCAGGACCTACCAGTTTCGCGAACGAAACGGTCGTTCAGTGGTTCCAGATTCTCCATGGTGGTCTAGCTTCAATTGACTCATGATTTCAATTATGAAAAATAATTTAAAAAAGTAATTCAGTCTATCAGAATGAGTGAAGTACTTCACGAAAAAAAGAATAAAAAAAACATGGTTACATAGTTAAAAGTAAACTTTAAACACCCTAGATGACTATTCTATTATGATTGTTTTCTAACGATTCATGATAAGAATAAGAATAATAGAAATTGTTTCGTACACCAGAAGGGAAATAATATCCATGTTTATATGTATATACATATATATGTATATCCATAGTCCTGTAGGCACAAATTCATGTAGACATGATTTTCAAGAAACTAGGACTGTTGATGTAGATGCAAGAGAGAAAGAGAGAAAGCGAGAGAGAGAGAGCGAGTGAGAGAGAGAGAGGGAGGGAGAGAAGTAGGTGAACAAAGTAACAGAATACAGTTTACACAAAAAAAAGAGGTTAACATTTTTGGACATCATTTATCAAAAGCAAATGTGCATAATGGAGAGGAAAGTAAAACACACACAAAAAAAATAAAGGGAAACAAAATAAACAAAACGAAGAGAATAGTTCTGTCTAAAATTATAAAAAAAAAAACACAACAGCAACAACAACAACAACAACAACAGAATGCACCCTCTTTACTGTATTCTAACTTAGATACTTAAACATATGGATGGTAAGTAAAAAGAGGAATATACCTCCATTTAATATACATATATATACAGTCCATAGTTAATCTAATCTAATCAGTATGGTATTATTTTGTCAAAATTAGTTAGGTAAAGGATATTGGCATAAATAATGGTGATTAGAGATATCTATATATATGTATATAACATTGACAGGCTTGACCTAAACAATGTATATATATAGTTTACAAATGAAACGAATTCAATATGAGACTAGTAGACTATACTTATAGTATTATCATATATATATTGGTATCATATTTTGAATGTACAATTATACTGTAGTACTTATCATGTAAGATAAAGTTGTTTTCTTGGTTTATAAGTCAATAACTAATTATCTATTTGAAATTCAAAGAAAAAGAAACAAATTGTGTATTCAGTCTACACTACTTTGTCTGTTCAACTGACTAGGTAAATTTTACTAATAGTTGAATTCATGAGTTGAGTTTTAGCTAGACCACCATTGAAAACCTGGAAGCACTAGATAGACATTTCGTCCTAGTATGAGACTCCTCAGAAATGAGCATTCAGGATTTCTCGCGCGGAATTCGAACCCAGGACCTTCGCTTACACGAGCGAACGCGTAACCTCTATACCAATGAACTGGCATCCAACAGTGTTGATATCTAACTTCAATCAATCCATGAGGTTGATAGCTGTCAATATCCGACACGGATTGTACTGTACTGATGATAGCTTTTCAGTAGAACTCCATGATATCATCTTCGAGCCAGTCACTAGTGAACAAGTGATGATGATAAGAATGGGGTTTATGGAGATTGTAGTAATTTTAATAGTTGGATTCATGTGTTGATGTAAGCTAGATCACCATTGAACTGTGAATTGGTTTATTTGGCATATGGAAATCACTTTATATACTCCATGAACCAGAACATTTTCGTACATTGTTCTACGTTGAAATGAACTAGTATAAATGTACTTTCGTAAGTATTTAATCTGACATCCAGCATTTCTTTCGTTAAGGCGAAATAATTGTTCCTTCTTATTTAAAAAAATCTTGTCTAATGACACGATAATACTTATTTGATTCAAATGATGTTGACCTGAAAATGTCATCAATGAACATCCAATTCCGTGTTTATTGTAAACAAAATGTCTAAGTTTTGAACTAGTCGTTGTGTTGTTTGAGCAAGATGATACATGATTTACAGGTAGAAGCTGATAAACTAGTCATGAATGATAATCAAATCTCCGCAATTAAACTATCCTATTGAGACAATACAACACCACTAAGAGCATTCATTTGATCTGTAAGTCTTTGAAATAATTTCAAAATCTGTATGAATCATACCAAAAAGTTTCCCTTACCAACTACATGTTAATATTTATGTGAATATCAACGAAGATTGTCGATTTCCATTGTGCCTTGGTTTCCACAATTTAATACAATGATAATTATGTTTCCCATCTGGTTTCATTTCCGATAACTTCAAACTATTGCCTTTATAATCAGATACTGACCTGATAATTTAGAAGATCGAGTATCTTTTGTGCTGTAACAGCATCGTACTTTTTTTGAATTGCTGAAAGTGTATGTGTGTACATACTCCTATATTCATAATTAATATCTATAATGCAAAATGTATTTTGTACTTTATTTTCATGAAAAAACACATCTAGCATATTATAATGGAACTAGAAACTACATCAGGTTCTATAAGCAAAGATTTGACGGTGGCTAGCAGTAGAATACAGTTTGATGCGCGTTTCATCCTATTTGGGACTTGTCAGCTGAATGTATCTGCATCTCAGATTTGAAATTCACTCCATCATTCATACCCAGTACCGTTCACTTCAAACGCCATCACGTTATCTATTTAGCTACTGAGTCCTACTGTAGTGAAAAAGAATACGAGTGGGGACAATCGAATGTATTTTAGCACAACATCACAGAATATCTCACTAAAATTTGAGAACCATATAGTGAACAGTTAATTTGCAAAATAACAATCAGCTTTCTCAATCTTGACTGTTCCTTCTGCAAATATCCCTCCATAGTCTCCGATTATAATTGTTCATGCATTTTAGTACCAATTGCGTGCCGTTCTCGTTCTCTCCAAATCGATCTTCTACTGAAATACATTCAATGCCCGACCACCACCATATACTACTTATGTGGATATCAATAATCCATACCACACTACTAGCCACTTGCTTATAATGCTTGTGAATTAAAGTAATATCAAGGCAATTCATACAGGATGCACATATGCCAATAAGACACTGATCTATTACAGTTCTAAACAGCAATGGGAAGATACAAAGCAAACAATGCAAAGTAAATGCATGCAGTTCTGATTGTTAAAACTGGTTGAAATCATGGGTCAATTGAAGCTAGACCACCATCGAAAACCTGGAAGCACTGGACGGCTGTTTCGTCCTATTATGGGACTCCTCATCAGTGCGCATCCACGATCCCGCACTGGTAATATCATTTTTCTACTTAAATGATTCAAGATAGTTAGAATATTTGGTTTACAATGAGTTAACTAATTTCAAACAACTATGTTCTACAATCTTTAGAAATAATTCTATTGACTTCATACCCTAATTTGTAACTGTTTACTAAAATTGTGTTATTTAATTATGATTGAAATTTGTGTGTATTTCGAGTCCATTATCCTGGAGACTACAGAAGAGAGATAGGATTTACCCTATCCTTTTGATTATTTTAAAAACATTTCTAAGTTTGTTCAACAGTTTGAAGTTAATGTCCCTCTTTAGTTCCTATAGTTTCTCCTACCTCGACTATCAACTTTAAACTTATTATTCAAGTGTCACCATATTCAACTATTCTAATGCGCAAAATACTGTCTCAAGTCTACTGAAACCTCTCCACAAACTACGCATTCGGACCTTCAACGCACACACACTTTCATATCGGTCTGCAGGTCTCCTTAGCTAAGATCCTAGAATCTCATTCGACTGACGTATGCTGTGTCTCCGAAACACACATACAAGATTCTAGTGTGGTCATTCACTTGATCTCACCTCGTCAAAACGGATAGACGATGAGATATAACTTCCGTTTATCTGAAGACTCGACAGCAAGTTGTTGTGAACTGGTGAGTGTAATTATTTGACATAATGATCTGTTAAAATAAACAAAGAAATAGATAACTTATTGAAATATTTCGATAGATGATAGGAACAGTTAGCCCAAACATTCAAACAGACCGCCTTTAAATAACTAATAATCATTATCCTTATCATTCTATTGAATTATAATTGACATAAAAGAAATGAATGATTCATTGATTTCAAATTGTTCAACTGAAGAAGACATTTATTTTTAACCCTTATTTCTTCTTCTTCTTCTTCTTCGTCATATATCTATGTTGCTTTCTTCTTAACGGGTATAATCCCAAAATTACACAGATACTTTATTGCACAGTTTCTTGCTCCTTTTTTCTTTTCTCTCTCTCTCTCTCACTCTCTATCCAGTGATAAGAAGAAAAAAGGGACTTGAAAAGGTAACACACATATATATAGTTCCCTTTATTCAGTAGTTAATTGCATTAGTATTTATAATTATCTAGGAAATATTTTAATACATAAACTATGTTAATGATTACATAGTACACTTGTCAGTAGTTTTAATCATTCATATATATATATATATATATTAAGTGTTATATTTAACACATTTAACTTGTGAACGACTGATAATCTTACATATAGATAGATAGGTAATATGTGTAAAGAGTTCCCATTTTGAATGACCTTAACAGATTATAAAACTTTGAAATGAGTTAAAACAGAAAAAAAAAGTGACTTCCTATTTTAATAGTGCAAGTATTGTATATATATATATATATATATTACTACTATTTAGTTACTTTAAAAGTAAAATAGATTAGAAATGTTTCAGTTAAATTGTATAGAGATCAGTAAAGGTTTTGTGGAGATTTCAGTATTTTCATAGTTGAAATCATGAATCAATTGAAGCTAGACCATCATGGACAATTTGGAAGCACTGGACGGCCGTTTCATGCTATAATCATATACTTACTAGTGACTGACTTTAAGAGATGTTTCCTTGAGTTCTAGTTGGAAGCAGTGACCGCTGGACTTGAACCAAGTGTGTTGTAGAGATATCAAATCACTGAAGAAAATTGGTGAGCGGTTGCCCAAACATCGTGGATTGACTGAAGTTAGACATTAACACCAGTGGATGCCGACAGGCCAAGTAGTCTCGTAGTTAAGTGCACTGGCGCGGGATCCGTAAGTCCTCGGTTGGAATTTCGCGAGGTGGGATCGTGGATGCGCACTGCTGAGGAGTCCCACGTTGGGACGAAACGGTCGTCTAGTGCTTCCAGGTTTTCCATGGGTGTCTAGTTTTAATTGACTCATGATTTCAACTATGAAAAAAAAGTAAATGAGCGAATTTAGTAGTATAAATGGATATACTTAGTAGTATTGTATTAAATAAGAAAGCTCCACGATAGGACAAAACGGTCGTCCAGTGCTTTCAGGATTTCCATGGTGGTCTAGCTTCTATTGATTCATGATCTCAACTATTAAAATTAATTTATTTTAGTTTCGGTGATATTTTTTACTTGAATCTTCGCGTTGATGTTTAGGACTGAGATTGATCAGTTTCTTATTGGCATATGTGCATCCTGTACAGATTGCCTTGATATTATTTTAATTCACAAGCATTATAAGCAAAGATTGATAATGGTTAGCAGTGGAATTTAGTTTGATGTGCGTTTCATCTTATTTGGAGCTGGTCAGCTGGGTGTACCTACATCTCAGAGTTGATGTTCACTCTGGGACTAGAACCCACTTCGTGATGAAAACCCTAAATCTAATCCCTATCCCTAACCATCAACTTTAAATCATAATCCTTATTCTTAACATAGATTTAAAACAATTAGATGGACATTCTGAAGGTCACGTTAGCGTCACTCAAAAATCGTGCATAAATTATAGTCCCACCAATTTCATTAGTCATTATTTCAAATAAAAATTTTTGACGTTCTAGTGCGGTGATGTGATCAGTGAAGTTTTTGATTGTAATTAACATGATACAGATGTAATGAATCCATTCAAAGTTACAATGTCAATAACTATATAGTCCAAAAGTATTGATTTCTCCATGAGACTAGGATAACTTATATTTGATTGTATACTACTGAAAGGACTACAATGAGATTACTATCCAACTTCCACCGACTATTTCACTGAAGCCTATTCTTGATATAAGATTATAAAACTATCATTTACCTTTAATACAAATAAATTTTCCCAATATAAATAATATTGGTTAATCAGAAGGGGTTTTGTGAAGATTTAATATTTTCATAGTTGCAAGAGTAAGTCAATTGTTTAGGGTTTAAGTGTTCACCTGAGCTCGAGTCTCAGGTGTGGGATTGTGGACTCGCAATTGACTCAAGCTTGCAACTATGAAAATATTGGTTAAGTTGAATTTCTTTTAACAATCATACCTTAAGCAAAGATGGATAGTGGCTAGCAGTGGAATCCAGTTTGACGCGCGTTTCGTCCTATTTGGGACTTGTCAGCTGGATGTACCTGCATCTCAGAGTTGATGTTCACTCTGGCACATATGCAAATTAGAGACTGATCATTTGCAGTCCTAACACATCGATGGGAAGATTTAAACAAACAATACTAAATCATACCTTAATTACATTTTTAGGTCATTAGGATAATAGTGATATTGTATATGTTGATAACCATTAAAAATATGTTTTATTGATTTCTATGATTAATAAAAATCCCCATTTCTAATTTATTCTATAATTAAATCAGTGAAATATAAATAGACAAACAAATAGACAACAACAAAACGAGAAACCCCCCCCCTCAAAAAAAATAAATAATACACACACATAAATCATCATTGTATATCATCAATGTACACTAGTTACTTTGTTTGTCCCTAGTTACTATGTTACCTGAATTTCAATTATTTTTCGCATTTTTTTGTTCATCTTATTTATAGTTCATATCAAATTTGTATCACAATGATCATTGTACGTATGTGTGTATGTATGTATGTTGTGAGTAGTGTGCTTCAAATAGTAGTCTAATGACGTTTCATTTACTTCATCACCTACTTCTTTTATACTTTTTCTTTCGAATGAAATTACCCTAATCAAAAACTTATGATATCAGAATAATAAATATAACGGTAAGGTAAGGTTAAAAAAAAAGAAAAAGAAAAACAAGTTAACAAAACAAACAAATAAAAAAATAGAGTTGAGATCATGAGTCAATTGATGCTAGACCGCTATGGAAAACCTGGAAGCATTGCTTTAAGGCCGCTTCGTCCTATTGTGAGACTATTCAGAGGCAGTGCGAATCCATAATCTCGCCTCACGAGATTCGAAACCCAGAACCTATCAGTCTCGCGTGCAAGCACTTAATCGACTACTAAAATCTCCACGAACTCTCCCCTCCCTCTGAAAATAAACAAATAAACAAAAATAGAGATGAATTCAAAGTTCAAATAAGAAAAAAAAAAGAGAAAAATATTAAATTCATAAAATTTTGTAAAAAAAAAATAAAAATAAAATAAAATACAAAAAAATTTTCCTTTAGGCGGTTAAAAATAAATTAAATTTTACATGGACAAAATATGACCTGAAATTCTTTTTTTTCTTATTTTTTTAAATTATATTTATATCGAAATAAAAAAATGAAGATTGATATTGGTAAATCAGTTTATTTTTATAATGATGTACTCATTCATAACTAGATTCAAGATGAATTTCCTGAAATTCTAGTGAGAAACCGTCACCAGTGAACTCCAATTTGTGTCGATTGTAAGATAATTATATACATTATACAATGGATGAAAGGTTGTATAAGATTATGGATTGATTGAAATTATATATTAACACTGTTGAATGCTGGTTCAGTGGTCTAGAGGTTACGCGTCCGCTCTCGAGACCGAATGTTCTGAGTTTGAATCCCGCGTGCTTACTCCTGAAAAGTCACATACTAGGATTAATTGTCTATCTAGTGCTTCCAGTGATCTGTCATCAATCAATTCATGATCTCAATCAAAATCTTAACCATTTTCATAACCCCATACTGATAATAGACAGACTGAAGACAGAATTATGAAATCCATCAAAATATATTTGGTCTCAACTATATATTGTAATCAGTCTTTACAATTAATCTTTGTATTCACTATCAAAAACAATATAATCATTGAAGTAGTAAGTACTATCTAAGATCATATTCAATATAGTGAAATACCCTATTATTTACATTAAATCAACAACAACAAAAGGACATGAAGCGTAACTCATCTACAATTTATTGTTTCTATCTTAAGTTATCGTTGAAAAACTTTTTTTCTAAAAAGTGAAAGATTTTATCGATAAATAAAATCGATTATTAAGGTGACAAATATGTCAGTCAGTAGGCAAGGCAGCTATCTAGTCAATTAATCAATCAATTCATTAATATATTTAAAGCAATTAGTCCCTTTAGAAGGGGGTTTGAAGACAATTGGTGAATGGTTGCTCAACTTCGTGGATCAGTTGAGATTAGACATTAACACCGTTGGATGCCAGCTCAGTGGTCTATCGGTTAAGGGCTTCGGCTCGAGACTGGTAGGTCCTGGGTTCGAATCTCGCTCGCGAGAGCGGGTTCGTGGATGCGCACTGCTGAGGAGTCCCATAATAGGACGAAACGGCCGTCCAGTGCTTCCAGGTTTCCAATGTTGGTCTAGCTTCAATTGACTCATGATTTCAACTTTGAAAAATTAGTCCCTTTGATAAATTTCGATAATGTAATGAGAAGACGAAGATTATCAGAACTATGTGATGAGATATTAGCGCAATACATTTCGAACAATCTGATCACACATATACTTGTTAAGAACATTTATATATAAAAATAAAAGGTCAACTAGACTGGAAATGAAGGTTAAGAAATAGACAAGGGTAATAATGATAAAATAATGTGAAAACAACTTGACACCTAATCACTCTGGATAATAAGCTAATATTACCAGGGTAGGTTTAAAGAGAGAACAAACTGTTTTTGAATACACAAAGGGGGTTTGAATTTTCGTATGGCTAAGGCTTCAATAAACCTTAGTATACGCCCTTTTACAACTTTTAAACAACACAACAAAAGCCGAGTTTAGATCAATCTTATGACCTGTTTCGATTATATGTTTAGCAATAGAGGGTCATTCGACTGTATTTGTTTTTGCAACCATTTTGGCACATGTTCACCCACCCTAATTTTCAGATCACGATTGCTCCTCCCTATGTATGTGTGACCACACACACATTTAAATTGGTAAACGCAGTGGGATGTGACACAATCGTTTTCATGTCGTCTAGGTTTTGAATGAAGCATGGACCTAGTTCTTTCCTTGATTATGACTTTCGCAGCACAATACGTTTTGTTGATAACCGATTTAAGCCTTTGTTTCAATAAAAGGCTATTTGAATCACCTCTAAATGGTAAGGTGATGTAGACAGGCTTTTTCTCTACCAAGGCTACAGTAGGTCTCACTGTGCCCTGAACTTTCCATCTATTGATAAATTTAGGTGGATAGCTATTCCCGATTAATGTCTTGGTTAACAACTTAACATCGTCATCAATGGCGTCATTTGTGCAAATACGACGAAGCCTGTTAAAAAGGCACTTTACCAAACCACGTTTGTATTGTACAGGGCAATAACTATAGTAACTAAGATATTGACCCGTCCACGTCGGTTTTCGAAAAATGGATCGTTTTATTGAGCCATCCTCTCGTCTGTTTAGAAGTACATCTAAGAAGGGTAGCTGGTCGTTCTTCTCCTCTTCACATGAAAGACTGATGTGGTTTTGGATAGTATTAAATTTATTCAAAAGGAAGTTTATATCTTCCTTTCTTTCACCGATTACTAAGATATCATCCACATATCTCTTATAAAGTGACATGTTTTTGATTAAGTCTTCAGATAAATTTTCTACATGTGCCATAAACACATCTGCTAATAATGGTCCTAACGGACTACCCATAGCGACCCCATCAATCTGGCGAAAGTATTCGCCTTCAAAAGTGAACTGAACTTTATCAGTACATAAAAGTAATAAATCTTTAAGAATTTTTAAGGGGATAGGTAAATTAAGGTTGTTTGAAAATATATAGTCACATAAAATGTCAATAGTCTTTTTTAAAGGTACATTTGTGAATAAGGAATTCACCTCAAATGAGCACATAGGTTTTCCTTTGATAATAATGTCACCTAAATAACCGACCAATTCAAAAGAATCCTTTAGAGAATACTTCTGATAATCTTCGTCTTCTCATTACATTATCGTCATTAATATATATCAGTAGATAATCAGGGAAAAAACTTATGATTATATCATATGATTAATATAAAAAAAATATGGTTTTACTAGGACTGTTTTTGTTAGTTCTAATACTTGACTTCATGAGTCATCTAAGGTTAGACTATCATGAGAAACCTGGAAACACTGAATGGCTAAATCGTCCTAATATGAGACTTCTCGATAGTGACCATCTACGATCTCGCTCACGAGATTTGAACACAGGACCAATCAGTATCGTGCACGAACATTTGATTTTCAGATCACTGAGATAGCATCCAAAAGTGTTAATGTGTAACTTATATCAATCTAATAATATTGAAAAAAAGCTGATAGTTAACCTTAGAAAAATGGTAATATGATTATAACAAAGAATCAAAATGGATTGAATTGAAAAAATATGAACGTATGGTAGAAAGTTCACTTAGTATTGTTTGTTTGAATCTTCCCATCGATGTTTTAGGACTGCAACTGGTCAGTCTCTAATTGGCATATGTGCATACTGTGCGTATTGCCTCGATATAGCCTTAATTCAAACAAACAATATTAAGTGAATTTAAACTTCACCCCATTGCACAAGCAAGTAACTATCAGGACTCAGTGGCCGAGTGGATAACGCTATGGCGTTTGAAGCGAGGGTACTTGGTTTGAGTCCCAGAGTGAACATCAACTCTGAGATGTAGATACATCGAGCTGGCGAGTCCCAAATGGGACAAAACGCGCGTCAAACTGGATTCCACAGCTAGACACTATCCATCTTTGCTTACCAAATATGGTAGAAAGATTTTAATAATTATAAACTATCCGTATAAAGTAGACATTTAGTTAATAGAAGTTTGATATGTGGGCATTTTGTGGAGATTTATTAGTAATTTTTTATATTGGTTGAAGTTAGACAATAACACCGTTGAATGCCGGTTCAGTGGCCTATCGGTTAAATGCTCGCGCGCGAGGCTAATAGGTCCTGGGTTCGGATCTCATGAGACGGGATCGTGGATGCACACTGCTGAAGAGTCCCACAAAAGGACGATTTGGCCGTCCAGTGCGTCCAGGTTTCCCATGGTGGTTTAGCTTGAATTGACTCATGATTTCAACTATATATAATAAGTTTGATATGTTAATGGTTTTGTATTGAATTTTAGTCAATGTGATTTCATTGATCAAGTTTTGATCATTATCTTGAACAATATAACCTCTTATATCAAGTTCAATGTTACATCATAAAGGCTAATACAGTTCATTGTGATTCTCTCTTTATAAAAGGTTACAGTCATGATTGAACCATTTATTATTGAGAGATGTTGCACAAAAGATTGACTTGTGAAATTCAATCTCTATAAATCTCCATTCTGATAATAATTATGTTGCTCACTAGTGACTAACTTCAACATGAACTTCCTGGAGTTCCAGTGAGAAGCTGTAGTCAGTGGAGTCCAGTCCGTGTTAGGTTTGAGACGGTCATCTATCTCGAACAATGAATGGAAAGTTGCGTGAAATCGAAGGTCTTGGGTACTAGTGTTGTGTGTGAGATTGTGAATTCGCACTTCTGAAAAGTCCCATACTAGGACGAAACAGCCGTTCAGTGCTTCTAGGTTTTCAACGGTTATTTAGCTTAGACTGACTCATGAATTCAACCATTAAAAAAGTACAACAGTCGCACATATAACTGTTTGGTGTACTTGAGCATAATAAATAGATAGAATCAATGCAAATAATGTATCACATATCTTTAGTTCACATCCACGGAATAAAGGTTCACTTAAATTCTCTATAAGATGAATTTAGTTATTATAAGATTATTATGAGGAACATCAATATGATATACATTTTTCATGCTTCAAAGATGACCTAAATTAATTCATTATGAACATTATTCAAACGTCGATTCCTGAACTTCCAACATCTAACTGTCGACCATTCAATATTTATCTCAAGGGTCAGTTAAGAAGTAAGAAAAGGAAACTTGTTGAAATACTTTGTGTTATATCACGTGGAGATTTATGAATGGTTACTTTGAAAACTATTTATGGACCAATATGATATGCATATTTCCTGTTGTATAATTGTTAAGTAACTAAACTATTCATATTCGTCTCCCTCTTATTATAAGCTTTATTTTGACCTATAGGCTATTATTATACGATTTACCATTCCTGAGTTATGCCCCAGTCTATTAATTACTGTTCCCCACATTCACAGCCACATTTGGCCAAATCTTGTACAAATGTTATTTCCTATTTTATGGTACGATCTAGTCTGTTTGATTGGTATATAAACCCAGTATGTTTGAGAATAATGATTGATATTGCAGAGGCTGTTATTGATGTTCTAGACTTAACTGAATTGGCTAGGCAGAAAGCAGGACTGATAAGTACTCAAGACTGTGCATACGGCTTTGTGTATCATTACTCTGATCGACAATTCACTCCTCTCTGATAGACGGTCTTATTAAGGGCATTCACTCAATCGATATAACACTTTGCGCTGAGAATTCTATATTGCACCAAAAGTAAAATATTGAATAAAGCCACTAATAATAAACAGAAATAATAATTCATCATTTATAACTTTATCTAATTCTCTATACATTTCAATCACCCTCATTTATTGTGAACTGCCTGTTATCACGATTCAAACCCATTCACTAAACCTTTAAATCATCCGCTATAAAATTTTCTACTAATATTGAAATGTCATTCAAGCAAGTAATATATAGATAATGGATCAAGATCTTTTCAATTATTAATATCGTTTGCAGTCTAGAATTCATTGTTATGAAGTTTTAGACCAAAAAGATACATTTCTTACTAGACATACAAATTTGATTCCAATGTGATGTATGCTACTGATGTCAACATATATATAGTAGTATGTATCATCAATCGAGACTGAAACGCTTGGCACATTAAGGTTTAGAAGATCGAATAAAAAGAGAACGAGAATAAAGAATGATTGATGTGGAAATGAAAGAACAATGAAGTCCGTGACGATAGATTAACATTTTACAAATGAAGTATTCACTGTATGGTTCTCGGATTTTACTAAGATGTTCTGTAATTTTGTATTCAAATACATTTGATTGTCCTCACTTGTATTCTCGTTCACTACACTACACTACCCATTACATTTAATTATCTGAAAACAATCCAATTTTGTAGCATCATGTTTCATAATCATACAAGTTACAATTATTATTGACTAACTACCCTTGTTTAAGAAAGAAAATCCAGAATACGTTTTTTTGAAAAAGAAACAACCTTTACTAATTAGTAAATAATATAAGGTCCATAGATATTTTCTGCTTAATTCTAACTTAATCATCAAATGAATATTAGTAAATGTCACTTGTGGGTATGCATAGAATACTAAACCTATCTAACTACCTATCTAACTACCTATCTAACTACCTATCTACCTATCTATCTACCTATCTATCTAACTATACATATAAGTACATTTTTTGTAGGAATTTTCTACTTATTAAACTAATTCTGTCAGTCATTTACATTATTCAAACTGTTTCTTTTTTCTTTATGTTATCATACAACCTGACAAGAATCAGTAGAAAATGTCAAACAAATTAAAACAAAATTGTAAACTTTATATTATGAATCATGATATTATTGTTTAACATTTATACAGTATTTTGATGGGGTTTTGTTCTTTTAGCTGGATGGTTTAGTCGTGGAGCATTCATCATTCTTCTGAACGACATCATCGGCACATAATTCGGATGCTGATGATGTTGATCAGAAAGACGATGAAAGCTTCACGATTGAACCATCCAGCTCAGAGAACAAAACTCCATCAATATCATCTACCTGAGCTACTAATCTTCTTCACCATCTCATTTATACAGTATGATTTTTTTTCATTTTTACACTTTAAATTGTATATCTCATATTATATATGATACTTTAACTTTCTTAAATCGATCCATTATGAACCTGAAATCCTTGAACAGATCTTTTTTTCATATGAAATATTTCAGTAATGTCCCGTAATCACTCTACCAGGGATCTTAACCAGGGTTTCTTATATGACTATTTAGTGAATTATCTTTGGATCTATCAGTTTTTGATTTGAAGACATAGATATTGGTTGTTTGGATCTTTTCATCAATGTTTAGTGGTGCAATTCATAAATCTCTTTTGGTACCTGTACATTCTATGTGGATTGCCTCGATATTTCCAGCTATTTAAGGTACAGACGGATAGTGGTTTCTGATCATTTATTGCTTTAAACACCTACGGGAAGATCCAAGCAACCAATATATGTAAATTAGAACGGGAATTCACTCAATTACACAAGCCAGTTACTACCTGGACTCAGTAGCAACGTAACTAGAGTAATGGAGTCTGGATAAGACGGTACTGGGTTGAAGTCATGAAGTGACCATCAAATCTGGGATGTAAGTACATATTCTTATGAGTTCCAAAAGTGGTAGAAACACGCGTCCTGGATTATACTGTTAACCATCATCCATTTCTGTTTAATAATACCACGGAGATTTTATTCAACAATTTATAGTTATAAAATTATTTAATTCATGATTTATTACAAGTAGCATTTACAATCTGTAGTATAAATTGATGCGATACATGTTATGTAAGTTCTAATGTTAACGCATCGTGCTTCATAACTTAATTAGTGTCGCTCAATTTCATGAATCGGTTGAAGCTAGACATTAACACCATCGGATGCTGGCAGGCTCAGTGGTCTACTGGTTGAGCGCTCGCGTGCCAGACTGATAGGTTCTGGGTTGGAATCTCGTGAGGCCGGATCGTGGATGAGCACTGCTGAGGAATCCAACAATGGGACAAAACGTCTGCACAGTGCTTTTAAAAACGATTGATCTCATTGGATAGTCTGGTTCCTTCTTATTTAATACCATCAATAATAAGATTCAATTTGTAAACCAATTTGGTTAAAGAAATCAAACTAGTTTATTAATCTAATTGACAAAACTTTGAAATATTCTATAAAATAATGAAATTTATGTAAATTAATTTAATTTTAGACGGTCAATTTAGATGTGGGGTTTATTTTTTTCAAACAAAAAGTGGTTGTTTGTTTTCTTCAAATTCTCTTTCTTTATTATTAACTTGTCCAATTCGAAATTTTCAAAGATCAATATAAGATTGTGGAGATATTTGAGATCATCAACCGATCAAAGTTAGACCACTACTGGAAACCTGTAAGCAATAAACAGCCGTTTTGTCCTAGCATGGGACTCTTCAGAAGTGCACATCCGCGATTTCTCATACAAGACTCGGACCCAGGACCGTTGGATGCAAACTTAGTGGTCTAGAGTTTGACCATTCTCTTGTGAGATCCTAGGTCCTAGATTCAAGTCCTGCATGCGGGATCGTGAATACGTATTGTTAAGTGGTCCCATACGCAAATTCAATAAAGGAAGAAGCGTTAAAGAATACTGCATAAGTAGCACTTCCTTAAATATCCTTTGTGGATCCTTAGTATATATGATATATCATCTCAAAAGGGACACTTCCAGTAAGTAAAAAACACACAGTCTACAACGATCATAACAATTATACAAGAGTATGTGCAGTCGGGTACCAGAATATACACGGATAACTGTGTAGCATATCGAGGCCTATATAAATTTAGTTGCATGCATCATATTATTGTTCACAAGCGACATTTTGTGGACATCACCAAGGGAGTATACAAATAATGTAGAAGCATGGGGTCGAGGATGAAAGAATCTTTACGACCCTATCATGGTTCCAGAGGTCAACTGTTATGAAGTCACATGGTTGAGTTCCTGTACCATATGCGCTACAATTTCAAAACTGCAGAGCCTTTTTCTAACCTCGAACAGATTTTGAATCATGACTGGTTGAAACATATCAAGTTCACTTTAGATTCGTTCAAAGGTAGTCCATAAACTATAGTCTTACCCTTTGTGCTAAACTAAAATTGCCTTTACATCAAGCTTAAAAAAGTATTCTAACTAAATTCACAACTAAAATATTAAGTCAACTAATGATAAGGATTCATATATTCAGTGACAAGATTTTGTGTTCAAATTTCTAAGAAAATCTATTGTCCGATTGGTTGAATCTTCCTGTTAATGTTTAGGACTTCAATTGATCAATCTTTCATTGACATATGTTCATCCTGTGTTAATTATCCCGATATTGCCTTAATTTACAAGCAAACAAAGATTTATGATGGCTAACAGTATAATCCAGGATCCGTGTTTCGTCCTATCTGGAAAGCGTCAGCTGGATGTATCTGCATTTGAAGCGAACATTACTAAGTTTGAGTCTCGGAGTGAACATCAACTCTGGGATGTAGATACATTCAGCTGACAAGTTTTAATAAAGACAAAACATACATCCTGGATTCTATTACTAGTCACCATTCATTTTTACTCAATTACTTTTATTTGTCACGCAACAGTGTAGTAAATTGTACCTATATTGTAGAATATTTCAAATGACAAAAGTAATTCAGTAAATTTG
The DNA here is from genome assembly GCF_000237925.1 of Schistosoma mansoni. Taxonomy (NCBI): domain Eukaryota; kingdom Metazoa; phylum Platyhelminthes; class Trematoda; order Strigeidida; family Schistosomatidae; genus Schistosoma; species Schistosoma mansoni. The sequence continues at coordinate 22,436,637 of NC_031502.1, read as the reverse complement.
ACATGTGAAATTTCCTCTTTACATCTTTCAATAAATCATTAATAAATAAGCTTGTATAGACTGAATAAATAATAATCATAGAAACAGAGAATTGTCATTAAAGATTCGGTTATTTAGATTTATTTTAAATAACAATTCATATATTATTGATTGAGATCATGAATCGATTGATGTTAGATCACCATTGAAAACCTAAAAGCATTGGACGTCCCTTTCGCCTAATTGTGGGACTTCTCTGCAGTATCTACTTACTTACTTACTTACGCCTGTTACCACTCGTGGAGGATCATAGACCGCACACTAGTATTCTCCTTCCAACCCTGTCCTGAGCGATCCTTTCTAATTCTTTCCACTTGCTATTCATCTTTTTCACATCTGCTTCTATTTCCTGGCGTAATGTGTTCTTTGGCCTTTCTCTTTTCGGTTTCCCTTCTGGATTCTAAGTTAGGGCTTGCCTCGTGATGCAGTTTGGTGATTTTCTCAGCAGTGCGCATCCATTATCCCGCTCGAGAGTATTGAACGAAGGACCTTCAGTCTCGCGCGCGGACGCTTAACCTACTAGACCACTGAACCGGCATCCAACAGTGTTAATGTTTAACTTCCATCGATCCATGACTATGCAACCATTTATCCATTGTCTCAGGTAGATAGCTATCACTACCCGACACCTACTGAACTCCATTAGTCACGGCTTCTCACTAGAACTATGAGAATTCTCTCACAAAGCTAGTCACTAATGAGCATATAGTAATTATCAGTATAGGGCTGTGGAGATTATTAAGTTATTGGTTGAGATCATGAACCGATTGATGTTAGATCTCTATTGAAAACCTGAAAGCACTAGAGTGCCGTTTCGTCGTATTGTGGTGCTCATACGTCCATAACTTGTTTACTCATGTTAAACTTGACCTGAAGAAGTTAATCTTACTTACTTACTTACTAACCTACGCCTGTTACTCTTAATGGAGCATAGGTCACCGAACATCATTCTCTAACACACTCTGTCCTGAGAGACTTATCTTCTAGTTCTATCCAACTTTTGTTCATTCTTCTCATGTCTGTCTCCATTTCTTGGCGTAATATGTTCTTTGGTCGTTCTCTTTTCCATTGGCTTTCAGGATTCTATGTGAGGGTTTGAATCAATACTTGTTTATTTATACGTTTGTAACATTCTGTTGAATCCTATTTTCAGAAAGGGTTTTGTGGAGATTTAGTATTTTTAGAGTTGAAAGAGTGAGTCAATTGAAGTTAGACCACTATGGAAAACTCGATCAAATCGTCCTATTGTGGGACTCCTCCACAGTGCGCATCCACAACCTCGCCTCACAAGATTCGAACCCAGGACCTACCAGTCTCTCATTTGTTTATTTATTTACAGTTATTTATTCATAGTTGTATATATATATAATGAAAAATAACATAGAAACCTAATCTCTAATAACATTAAGAAATATTTGTAAATGTTATACATTTTCTTTTTTCCTTTCTTGTTTCCAAGTAAATTGTAATTTACTTAAGGAATTAAACAAGTGTTTTGTTTTGTTTTGTTTGTTTGTTTGTAAACATTAATGATGATAAATATACTTCAATTTGATAAAGTGCATAATTATCTATCTATATCTATCTATATATGAACTAAGAATTAAGGATAATTAACCTTCAATAGGAGCTCAAATAAACAATTTCATGTGAAAACAATCTGTTTTTTTTTAAAATATGAACATAATATAAACAAACATTGTGGATACACTTCCCCTTCCCCCCCCCTCTCATATTTGTTTTATATGAATGACGCCATTTTTTTGTATCTATGTATCAATATATGATCAAATTATTGAATTGATTTAAAGTTATTTTAATGAATTTGGATATTATACATAGATATAGTTATATAGATAATTGGTGCTTTCTATAATATCAGTTAAACGTTGTATTGTCCTGATTTAGGATATAATGAGTGAAATTCTTTCTACTGAATCATATTAACCAGTTGAGGCTCTTAGATGATATACAATATGATTGTATATGTAGATGAAAGTGATTTTCTGAGTTTGTTGTTGTTGTTGTTATGGAGAGTGTATATTTCTTGTAGAACTAAATTTCTTAGTCTATATTCATTTAGTATTGTTTGTTTGATTCTTCCCATTGATGTTTAGGACTGCGACTGGTCAGTCTCTTATTGGCATATGTGCATATTGTGCGTATTCAGCGGCTGAGTGGTTAACTCGATGACGTTTAAAGCGAAAGGTATTGGGTTCGAGTCCAAGAGTGAACATCAACTCTGAGATGCAAGTACATCCAGCTGACGAGTCCCAAATAGGACGAAACGCGCGTCAAACTGGATTCAATCACTAGCCACTATCCATCTTTGCTTAAATTTCTTAGTCGTTCTACGAGTCTTAAATCATTTTTTTCGGTTATTTTTAATTGTGATTGACTGTTCTCATATGTTTTAAGGTCTTAATTTTCTCTAGCATTCAAATGGACCGTCTCGTTTTGTTGCCTTCGAATCACATTACTGGTCCACTTTTGATGAGTGAAATGATATATCCGATCTCGTTCGATATCCTTATTGATTTTTAACTGAACTAAATGTCATGCTTTTAGGAATTATTTGATATTCTTAAAAGTCTCTTGAACCGGGTATGTTCAGTTTATTTTCAGTCGAATTCGTCTGTAGTTGTACGTATATGAAGGGTAAATATTAAAACACAGACTACTCACAAGTTAATGAGACATAATTGGAGAAAATTATCAATTACTGAGGCATTCAAAGATAGGAATTGACTAACATTCATTATGTACAATATTGAATCAATGTTATCCATTACAGGTTGCATAAGATGTTTACGTAAATTGTTTATAAATCAAGATATCATTCGAAGATGTGTTATCTTGCGTAAAGTTTATATCAAAACAATAGTGTCTGATGATTAACTTATGGATCACAAAAATCAAAGCCCATAACTATCAATACTAATGTTAAATAACAGTAAAGACTTACTTACTTACGTACTTATGCCTGTTACCGTTCGTTGAGGAGTATAGTTCGCCCACCAGTAAACAGTAATGAACGTTACAAATATACTAAGATGATTATGGTTTCGAAGAAACGTTATGTTATTTAAATAGTAAACCACTACGATGAATCTATTTCTTTGAAGTGTGAAGTCCAACTATTCATTTAATCACTAAGTATTAATCAGAGTCACATTATTTCTAGTTCTTAGGGCCCATAGAATTCTGTCCATCTATTTGTGATATGATTGTTAGTCTAAATGACTAGACATAACGTATATTACATTTCGGTATTAAATAGTTCAAAGTAGTCCACAGGAAACCCATGATGTAAGTTTATTACCAGTATATGATCTAATATTACTCAGTGACCGGTAATTATAAATAACTCAGGCTTACAGGAGATCAAGTGAGTAGTCTTAGACTCTGAACCTGGTTGATTTTGGTTCAAATATTATAGGCAGCACCAGTCGCCCCCCAAGATTGTGGGTGTACGTTAGTGAATGAGTGTTAATTAACAAAAAAAATATAGATCTTATTTTTTTTTGAAATGGGTATTGCACATACATCAGCTAAAGAATCAAAGGAAACCAGACGAAACTGAAAAATTATCCCTCCTATTTATCATATTCATAATTAGAAGGGGTTTTGTGGAAATTTCAGAGTGAGAATAATATCGAAAGGAGTTTTGTGGACATCTTAGTAATTTTGTAGTTGAGTTCACGAGTTATTAGCAGCTAGACCACCATGGTAAACCCGGAACCACTGGACGGCCGTTTCGTCCTATAGTAACATTCCTCAACCGGGTCTGTTGTGAGATAGTAACTCACTGAAGATAATGGTGAATTGTTGCTTGACTTCGTGGATTGGTTGAAATTAGACATTAACACCAGTGGATGCCGGTAGGTTCAGTGAAATGTCGGTTAAGCGCTCGCGCGCGAGACTGATAGGTCCTGGCTTCGAATCTCGCGAGGTGGGATCGTGGATGCGCGCTGTTGAGGAATCCCACAATAAGACGAAACGACCGTTCAGTGCTTCCAGGTTTTCCATGTTGTTTTGGCTTCAGTCGGCTCATGATTTCAACTATGAAAATATTCATAATTGATGAACAATCATGATACTACTTACTGGATGAAGCTATCACCTTTATATCAAATGTAAACGTGTATGAAGTCAATGATCCACAATTTTGAATTCAGTTAACCAATGAAACAACAAATGTATTTTTGCTAATTACCAGTTGACCTTCCTAGTCATTTTTAATAATTATCAATATACATTATGTATTGTTGTGTAGTGAACGAGAACACAAGTGGGGACAAACAAATGTATTTGAATACAAAATTACAGAAAATCTTAGTAAAATCTGAGAACCACACAGTGAATACTTCATTTGTCAATTGTTAATCTATCGTCTCAGACTTCATTGTTCCTTCAATTCCACACCAATCATTCTCTGTTCTTGTTCACTTTTTCTCAACCTTCATAACTTTCTGAAGCCAGGAATTTCACTTTCGAATGATGATGCATACTACTTATATTTTAGTATGAGGTTACTGAGATTGTTAAGTGTTTTGATTGTGATCATGAATCAATTGTTGTTAGACCACCATTGAAAACTTGAAAGCACCACACCAATCATTCTCTATTCTTGTTCTCTTTTATCAACCTTCTAAAGCTTCTTGTACCAGGTATTTCAGTTTCGATTGATGATACATACTACTTATATCTGTTGATATCAGTAGTACAAACACAGTAGTTGTATATATAGTAAATGTATACAGAAATATGAAGAAAAAAGGTAAAATCACTTCATTAAAATCCCAAAAACAATTGTTCAATGTTCTGTTCAACTCTTAATTTAAACAATGACATGGGTATATGTTGTCATAATTTTCACAATTAGGCATCATTAATCACTTCAAATATTAAATATATAATAAGATTAATTACTTTTTCAAATATCCACAAAAACAAAAGGTCATCATCCAAAATAGTTGCTAGGTGAACATTTTATTACCAGGTTATGTAATTTTAAAAAAAAACACATTCATTCATATATTTTGTTAAAGTTCACCTTGATTTAAAATAAGTATCTAATTGAAAAAGTTCATTGATGCATTTCTTTACTTGATAGTTCAAAAGTTCAATATATTACAAAATATTTAGATAGTTTTATAGTTGAATTCATGAGCTAATTAAAGCTAGATCATCATGGAAAACCTGGAAGCACTAGATGGACAAATCATTTTATTGTGGGACTCCTCAGCAGTGGGCATCCACGATTCCGACCGTGGAATTCGAACCCACGACCTATCAGTCTCGCGCGCGAGCATTTAACCACTAGACCACTGAGCTGGTATCTATCGGTGTTAATGTCTAACTTCAACTAATCCACGAAACTGCACCACCTTCCACAATTATCTTCAGTGAGTTACTATCTCACAACAGACCCGGTTGAGGAATCCTATTATAGGACGAAACGGCCGTCTAGTGGTTCCAAGTTTACCGTGGTGGTCTAACTTCAAATAACTCATGAATTCAACTATAAAATTACTAAGGTATCCACAAAACGCCTTCTGATATTATTCAGATTGTATAACAAATCGAGTATTTCAGGAACATTTACTTAAAACGGAAAAAAAACATTCTTTGCTATTCAGCAAGTTTGAACTACTTAACAGTGTTTTTTTCTTGTGATATTCCAAATAATTTGTAGATTTTTGGTAGACGAACTTGTAGATAATCAACGATATGCATATTACTTACTTACATCTGTTACCCCTCATGGAGGAGCATAGGCCACTCACCAGCATTCTTCATTCAAGTTGGTTCTGGACAATCCATTCCAGTTCTCTACAATTGCTGTTCATCCTTTTCATGTCTGCTTCCTATTCTCGACGCAGTGTATTCCATGCCCTTCCTCATTTCGGTTTCCTTTCACGATTCTAAGTTAGTGCTTGCCTTGTGATACACTCTAATAATTTACGTATAGTGTATCCTATCCACCTCCATCATCATTTCTTAATTCCCTGTTTTCAACTAAAAGGTGGTTTCTTCTCTCTCACAGTGAGTTGTTGCTGACGGCATCCGGTCAACAGACATTCAGTATCTTTCGTAAACAACGTACCACTTTCATTCGAAAAAAGAAAACGCAATCGCATTCATATTCATCGAATACTGTAAAGAATTGACTGTAAAAATAATCTTTTTTTTCAGTTTTGGTGAAATAATGATAATTAAATCGTTAAACTAATTTTTAATTTCTAACTACTTACTATACTCGCTGGTTAAATCAATTATTTTTAATAGTTGAACTCATGAGTTAATTTAATCTAGACCACCATAGAGAACCTGGACGTACTGGATGGACATTTCGTCTTAGTATGGGACTACTCAGCAATGCATATCCACGATCCTACACGCGGGAATTGAACGAAGGACCTTTGGTTTCGCACGCGAACGCTTAACCTCCAGACGACTGAAACGGCATCTAACAGTGTCATTATCTTAATTCTATCGATCGATGAATGATTGCGTAACCATTTATCAATTGTTTGATGTAGATCCCTGACTCTACTAGTACTTTCAGGTTTTCGATGGTAGTCTAGCATACATCGACTTATTAATCCAGCTATTAAAATTAATCATTAAAAAGACATTATGCATTGTTAAAATGTTAAATTTAACGACATTCATCATAAAGTCATTATATTGGAATTTTTCTTTTTTAACCAAACTTATTCTTATTTATTTATTCAAACACATAAATATTGGTACAAAGGCGCACCAGGTATATATGCGCCTCACAAATCTCATTTCATTTGTGTGAAAGCTGTGATACTGCCCAGGTGCCCAAACTCAAGCAGTTGGTTTTTTAGGGGAACACACCCGGAGCCTTCGACCTAAAGGTCTGATCCACAAAGCAGTGGAGCATCGTGAGTAGATGCAGTCTCATTGTAGCCGGTGACCGACGATCGGTTCATACTCCATTTGTTCCCTAAGGATACTGGAGTCCATGTGCACTATTGGTTTGAAATGAGAGTTTTCCAACTCCCCTAGGTGGATACTTCGTGTCTACGAACGCGGTTAAAGCGCAGAACATTTACTTTTCGTCCTCTCAATTTCGTAACCAACACCCCTACCACGTGAATGCAGTGAGTAGGACTTCTCTGACAGAGGCTATATACGCGTGGCCATGTGAGAGTATTTCGAAAGGGAGGGAGGACGCTCCCCACTCTTGGCATTTGATGGCACCAGCCTTATTCACCTTTGAACGGATCAATATATAACAATTCACTAGAACAATATATTTAAATTCCAGGGTCCTCTATTTTTACATATCCTTTTCAAATTTTTTATCATTCACTATTCATATTATCTAACGTATAATTAAATAAATAAGAGTATATATATATACTTGATGCATAGATACATAAATAAATAGATTTGCACTTTATCTTTATTGTATAGTGGTAGAAACTAATTTTTTAAAAAAAAACTGGGTAATAAATGGAATATCTTTACTTCGTTTTTTTCTTTTTTGATTTAGTTGCTATAAAGATAATCATTGACATTTTGAATAATTTCATTATATTACTATTAGTATTATTATTATTATCAATATTACCATTACAAAATTAATAATTTACAATCAAATTACGCAATCATTACAAATCTTAATGAAAAAAGGGGAAAAGAAAAGCATTAATGAATTAGTCTTAAATGAAATGAACTTTAATGTAACCATAAATAACCTTTATTATTATTATTTATTAAATTGAAAAAGAATAACCCCCTCCCCCCTCACACCATCATGAATGTTTTTTTTTGTAAATTTAACAAAATTGTACTATCTATTAAAATTAGTTTGTATTTCTTTGAAGTTAGACATTAACACCGTTGGATGCCAACTCAGTGGTCTATCGGTTAAAGGGCTTCGGCTCGAGACTGGCAAGTCCTGGGTTCGAATCTCGCGAGAGCGGGTTCGTGGATGCGCACTGCTGAGGAGTCCCATAATAGGACGAAACGGCCGTCCAGTGTTTCCAGGTTTTCTATGGTGGTCTAGCTACAATTGACTCACGCATTCAACTATATTTCTTTTTTGTTAATTTAATAAGAAAAAATAAAAGAAAAAGGAAACTATACTACTTAAATAGTTTACTTTTTTTAATAATAATGATAAGTACGTTTTTATTGATTTATTGTTTACGGGTTACCGGTTTTCCTGACATTTTTCAATATTTCAATAAGTTATCTGTTTTCTTGTTTGTTTGTTTGTTTGTTTGTTTAAATATAACATTATGTCTATTAATCACATAATCTATTCAGATGCTGAGATCATGAATCAATTGAAGCTAGATCATCATGGAAAACCTGAAAGTATTGGACAGACGTTTCGTTCCATTATGGGACTCTTCAGCAATGTATACCCATGATTCAACCTAGAACCTATCAGTCCCCTCATTTCAATCATTTTTCTCTAGATTGTAAATTGTAGCTCTTTAAATTTTAAGTAAATGATAAGAGTACCTGGATTTATTCATGACTCACTAATGTTATCTGTTGTACTTTTGTTGTCAAATGAAGTGTATGCTTTTATTTGATATCTATAACCTTCATGAAATTGTTTCGATGAATTAAAATTATCACACAGACTATAGAACTTTATTGATCAGTAATAACAATTTAGTAAGTTGATTTTCAATGATATTTGACATTTAGTTGTCAATAATACATTTTGATCAGTTCTAGTTAGCATTTATGTCTGCCATACAAGTGACTTATACTATCTGGAATCAGTAGTTAAGTGAATAACGCGTTGGCGTTTGAAGCGAACGGTGCTGAGTTCGAGTCCAAGAGTATAGATCAATTTGGGTTCAAGATACATCCACCTAATTAGTCTTAGATAAGGAGAAACGTGTGTTCTGGATTCCAATAGCTAGCTACATTTCATCAAACTAATTTTAGATCCTTTCCATTTTTTTTGGTAAAATTTTACAAACCCTTCTCTACTGAGTAACAGACTAATTAAAATATCGAAGATCATTAAGCATGACAATGAATATATCATCTTTAAACTGCTGAAATTCTTCGGTCCATGATATATACTTTACTTAATTAGTTATAATATATGAACAAGATTAGTTATAGTCTATAATATCTGTTTTCATTGAAATAGGTTTTGGACAATGTGTAGAGTTTCTCGTTGAAACTTTGAGAATCCCAGTCTAAGTTATCCATTACAAAGTTGATGATGAATGGATAAAGCGGTGGCGTTTGAAGCGAATGATACTTGGTTCGAGTCCCAGAGTGAACATCAACTCTAAGATGCAGGTACATTCAGCTGATGAGTCTCAAGTAGGACGAAACTGGATTCCATTGCTAGCCTATACACTAATTTATCCTGTTTTTTTATCTATCCACACATATATCAATTGAATGACATAATCTTTGCCAATCAAATAACTATATTATCATCAGTATTATTCATTTCACACAATAAATAAAGAGGAAAATATCATTTACCTGTCTATACATTTCATCTAATTTATATAAATGATCTCTTACCAAATAGAGAATAACAATGGAGTTAACAATTTGAGATAGAAATTAAAACTATTTGTTTTGTTGCTTATCGGTAGGCACTATTATGTACTCATATATGTATTTTGATATGAATGTAAGTATCTCTATTGTACGTGTTCGTGTGTGTGTGTATGTGTGTGTGCGTGTGCGTATGTGCATTTACAAAACCATAAACATGAAAACCCATTTATACAAAATAAACTCTATGCTATTTGTGTGTATACTCATCACAGTATATCCTAGTGATAAAAATGAAATAATTTTCCTATGACTTAGTTAATATGAATAGTATGGTTAGCGATAAGTGTATATTACCTATGTATACCTGCCCACTTTCCTTCCGTTCCCTAGCCACCCCCCCACCCCCATCTCATTTTTAAAAATGTAGATAGTGATTTATAGATTTATATCGAATGAGAACTGGCAAAGTGAAGAATGTGAATATTCTCGATAAATATATGTCAGTTTTTTATGTTGTTTACAATAGTCTTGACATTTTTTTTTTGTCGCCGTTATCGTTGTTACTAATGATGAACGACTAAAAAAAAAACTAAAAATTTACGAGTTCACTCTATTTCTCTCATACTTGTAATATGTATCTCATTTGTATACACTAACGATATTGTTACCAATCGAAATGGGATATCTTCTTTGAGATTTATGATTATGATTATTACACCCAGTAACGATTTATGATTGAAATATGAGTAGACAACATACAAGAAAAACAAAACAAAACTGATTACTAACAAATAGAGAAATAAAGAATGAAGATAAATAACAAGAAGAGGAATAGAGAATAAAAGAAACAGTATAACCCAATATGAGTGTCCTATTTGAAATGAATCAAATATGCCTATTTCTATAGTTCAAAACAATGAACAAGTAATCACCATTCTAGAAACAAGGGGAATTTAACACTAATCATATACGGATATATATATTAGAATCCATTGACAATTTGAATTATTGAACTATCTTTACCGGGAATTATGAATGTTTGTTTGTTTGTTCTTACGGAGATATTTTGTTTATATTTTATCTTGACCTTCATGTTGGATCATTTTTAAATTGAATGGATCATTGTGGTTTAAGTAATCCAATGTGTATATCCAACAATCTACATAAAGATATGTATGTATACATATAGCTTTTGACATGTTAGAGTGGTTCAGTATAGTTAAACACAATTTGTTAGTTACTGAAATTAAAGGATAATTGGATTCTTACTTACTTACTTACTTACTTACGCCTGTTACCCCTCGTGGAGGAGCATAAGCCGCCCACCAGCATTCTCTATCCAACTCTGTCCTGGGCAATAATTAGATTCATTTGACAAATAATAAATAAATATATTTATTTATACAATGGATCTATATCAAACTACAAATAGTATTCAACAATATGAAATAGTATCATCATTGACAACATTATCAACGATATTCAATGTGATTCCACAAAATCAATCTAACTTATTATCATCAATAACAAGTTTAAAAAATGAAACATTATCTAAAACAGATGTTGATTTAAATATAAATTTAGATTATGGTGAAGTGGAAGTGAGAATTAGTCAGTTTATGGTACTTATGTGTAAGTTTTATTATGTTTAACTTGATTTAATGTTTACTGTGGATTGGTTGAAGTTAGACATTAACACGCTACTGGATGCCGACTGGTCTAGAGATTAAGCGTTCACGCGTGAGACTGATAGGTCCTGTGTTCGAATCCCGCGAGTGGGATCTAGATGTGAACTATTGAGGAGTCCCATACTGGGACGATTTGATCGTCCAGTAATTCTAGGTTTTCCATGATGGTCTAGCTTGAATTGACTCATGAATTCAACTATTAAATTAGTTTGCTATAGATTTATGGTGTGAAATACTCTTTTCAAATTTAGCAAGTGTAGTATATTTGTATAATAGATGACTTTTTGTAGTTCCAAAGAACGCAAATCTCATATGTAAATGTTTGGTTATAATAATTTGTTGAAATCAAGTCAAACAGTGAAAATGTCTACCTGAAGTTTGTGTTGATGATGTCGTTCAGAAGAACGATGAAAGCTCCACGATCAAACCATCCAGCTCAGAGAACAAAACTCCATCGAAAATGTCTTTTAATGTTCCAGTGAATAAATCAATTTTAAATTTTATAAAATGTAGCATTCTACTCAATAATTCTGATAAATATTAGCTACCATGAAACATAGGCTCAGGCTTACTGACTTCCTCAAATAATGTAATGTAATGTAAAAATACAGTTCATACAATCTCAAGTTATTGAGAACAGTAGTCATATTTCAGGTTGATTATTATGATTTATTTTCATAGTTGAAATTATGAGTCGATTCAGGCTAGACCTCCATGGAAAACCTGGAAGAACTTGACAGTCGTTTCATCCTATTGTGGGACTCCTCAGCAGTGCGTATCCACGATCCCGCCTCGTGCTATTCCAACCCAACACCTACCAATCTCTCGCCAGAGCACTTAACCAATAGACCATTGAGCCGGTATCCAACGGTGTTAATGTCTAACTTCAACCAATACACGAAGTTTGATTTCATTAGTATTAAGGCAAAGACAAGCATGAAACTTGTCTACGTTGTAATAAATTAGTGAGAAACATTTGTGAAGCTGGAGTTTTTTTTTTCAAAAAGAATACGTAATTTACGTACTACTTGACAACCATTACATCCCCATTACAAACATTTCATAATATACGTTCAACTGTGTATGATGCTTACACCAGACAGATTTGAGTTACATATTAAAGATACCAAATAATTTATGTCTAAATTTAGAAAAAAAAGATCAAAAAACTTTTGTTTCTATGTAATAACCTTCGCAATGATAACTTATGGTACGATATCAGTACTCGTACAGTTGTGAACGTAATGACATTTCAATATGATCAAATTATATTACTTATCGTATATAGTATAGTTTTAGATCTCAGTATGATCTCAGTATTGAAATAAATCATTGTTAATGGAATGTTATAAACTGTGAATGTTAATTATATGCTTTTTTTAAAATACTTATAAGCATAATGCATGGTAACTAAAGTCTGTATTTCTTAAAGATTTATCTCCATTTATGTCTTATTGAATGTGTATACCAGTATACTAATATCTGAGAAACGAATTATCTTCATATCATACATTATTTGCTTAGACACTATTATCATTGTTCTTTGTTTTCTACCAGTGGTTACGTCATAATTATATCATTCTAAATTTCGTTTCGGAATTTTCAGGGTACATTCAAATTTAAACTCATTCCGAACTTTTTGAAAGTTTATTAATTTGTCCATATTACCATTCAGGAGTTTGTTGATTCATTTTCAATAATTCATACTTCACTATGGGGTTGTAGAGATTGTTAACTTTTTTTCATAGTTGAAAGCATGAGTCAATTGAAGCTAGACCACCATGGAAAATCTGTATGCACTAGACGGCCGTTTCGTCTTATTATGGGATTCCTCAGCAGCGCGCATCCACGATCCCGCACTCACGAAGTTCCAACCCAGGACCAACCAATCTCGCTCAAGAGCACTTAACCGATAGACCACTGAGCCGGCATCCAACACTGTTAATGTCTAACTTCAACTGATTCACGAAGTTGAGCAACCGTTCACTAATTGTCTTCAGTGAGTTGATATCTCACAACAGACGTGGTATGAACTCCACTGGTCACTGTTTCTCACTAGAACTCCTGGATTTACCTCTCGAAGTCAGTCACTAGTGAGCATATGATTATTATTATTATTATCAGAAGGGGTTTTGTGGAGATTTAGTATTTTCATAGTTGAAAGAGTGAGTCGATTGAAGCTAGACCAACATGGAAAACATGGAAGCCCTTTACGGCCGTTTCTTCCTATTTTTTTTGGTTGAAATCATGAATCGATGAATGATTGATCACCATTAAAAATTTGAGAGCACTGAAGAGTCTCATACCAGGACGAAACGCCGTTCAGGTTTTTCCAGGTTCTCAATGGTGTTATAACATTCATCAATTCATAATCTCAATCAACAATTCATTGTTCATTGAGGTGATATTCAAAATAACAGATAACTGAATAAAAAAATTGCACATTTTAAATGTCATTGCTAAAGGTTCGTATTTACTTATCGTTAGTATACAGAAATGAATTTGATCTAAATATTTTGACCCATTCAGTATTAAAAGATGGAAGACACAAATCTTTACGATAAAAAAATGAACACTATCCATAATAGTGACTGTCGTAACTCATTAATCTAATATATACAACACTCTGACATTATAAGTAACAGTTATTGAATTCTAATAATGGAATCTAAAGAGCTTTAGACTAGATAAAACATACTGGCATGATTTTATTGTTAGGCGTCATTATAAATTATGATCAAATATTCAAGTTTCCAATATAAAAAGAATTCACAGGATTCACTTTTGCTTCATATGCTTACTGATATCACTACTAATATCTGTGTAAAGAATGTGTAAAGATGGTGGCTACCGAGAACACCAACGTACAATTTGTCAAGAGAAATCTCATGAATACTGAAACATTTAATGGATTCGTCGAACCATTCCATACAATTCCATGATCAGATTAAGAACATTCAAGTCAACGACGACGAGCTAATGATATCCTTCTACATAACGGCGCTATTCACTTCAATTGAATCAAACTTAGCAAAAGAAACTCTATCCTTACTTCGAACCAACTTCGAAAATCTCGCAAAATACACGAAGTTTCAAACTCAAAGTCTACTAGTAAAGAATTATTTTATGAGAAACCGTTGTCTTTCAACTACTTATTTATCTGGAGGGTGTCGCCATGTTAAGTGAATATACCTACTATCCTATGAAAATCAACTTTAGAGATTTATTGAGAAATTGTAAAATAGTAAAATGAGTTATCGATCACTTATTCAATGCTCAACTGACTATATATATAATTAACGCAAATAACCTGGCTACTGATTGTATTTAGCAGATAGGTTATAACATCTCTCAAACTCTTATGGCAATTATAAGCAAAGGTGGATAGTGGCTAGCAGTGGGATCCAGGACGCGCGTCTCGTCCTATTTGGGACTCGTCAGCCGGACGTACCAAATAGGACGAAACGTGCGTCCTGCATTCCACTGCTAGCCACTATCCATCTCTGCTTATAATGCTTGTGAATTAAGGCTATATCGAGGCAATATGCACAGTATGCACATATGCCAATTAGAGACTGACCAGTTGCAGCCCTAAAACATCAATGGGAAGATTCAAACAAACAATACTAAGTGAATCTTGTGGCAACTGTTATAGAGATTATTTGTGGTAATTAAATATCATCTGGTCAATTTTTAAAGATACATTAGCTCTAAAAGGCTATATTATCCTAATAAGTACAAAGTCAGTGACTAACTGATGATTTAAACTGATCATATTCATAGCTAAACTGAAATAACCTGAATCCAATCTGTTATATCCCGTGAAGATTTATGAATGGTTACTTTGAGAACTATTTATGGACGAGTATGATATGTATATTTCCTATTGTATAAATGCTAAGTAACTAAACTATTCATATTCGTATCCTTCTTATTATAAGCTTTATTTTGACCTATAGACTATTATTATACGATTTACCATTCTTGAGTTATGCCCCAGTCTATTAATTACTGTTCCCCACATTCACAGCCACATTTGACCAAATCTTGTACAAATGTTATTTTCTATTTTATGGTACGATCTAGTCTGTTTGATTGGTATATAAACCCAGTATGTTTGAGAATAATGATTCATATTGCAGAGGCTGTTATTGGTATTCTGGACATAACTAGTTGGGCTAGGCAGAAAGCAGGACCGACAAGTACTCTAGAATGCTCATACGGCTTTTCATCACATACCTGACATACTTAAAAACCAACAATGATTATTTCAACTTATTTACAGAATCAGTTGCCGGGATATTAAATATTCCACGTTATTATATCCAACTTTATTCATCGTTTTAACTTATCAACACCGATCTTACATAATCAGAATAGTTTTTGTTTAATATTTAAATATATCCCCACCATAATATTCCTGAATATATAGTTTAACCTTCATTCAAATTACAATCGGAAATGACCTAGAAAATGTTGGGAAAAAAAAACAAAATTAAATATTCAATTTTTAATATCCTATACATAACACATTTAATGAAAGCTATATATATAATCTTTTAAAGATATCATTATAAGCAAAGATGGATAGTTGCTAGCAGTGAAATCGAGGACGCGCATCTCGTCCCTCTTGGGACTCGTCAGCTGGATGTACCTGTATCTCAGAGTTGACGTTCACTTTAAAACTCGAACCAAGTACCTTTCGCTTTCAACGCCATCGAGTTATCCATTTTGAGACTGATCAATTGCAGTTCTAAACATCAATGGGAAGATTCAATCAAACAATACTAAGTGAAATTAAATTTCATCTCATTCCACAACCAAGTGGCTATTAGAACTCAGTGTCTAAGCAAGTAACATATTCGCGTTTGTAAGCGAACGGTATTTGGTCCGAGTCCTAGAGTGAACATCAACTCTGAGATGCAGGTACATCCAGCTGACGAGTCCCAAATAGGACGAAACGCTCATCAAACTGAATTCCACTACTAGCCATTATCCATCTTTGCCTATATTACTTGTGAATTAAGGTCATACCTAGTTAATTAACACATGATGCATACATGCCAATACGAGACTGGTCAATTGCAGTCGTTAACGTCATTGGAAAGATTCAAGTTAACAATACCAAGTGAATTCATCATAATCATATATTCGAACTACATTTTAGAAATTTTTAACAGATCTATAGTTCTTTGAAGTGCATAATTTTGTTAGAAAGAGTATATGATTAGCATCAGTGGTTGTAATGATAGCTAAAATTCATAGTTTACAATATAAACTTATTTTGATCAGAAAATCGTTGAAAACTGGGCAATTGCTTGGTCTTTGTATGCTAAACCATAATAGTGTACATCCACAATCTAACCAGGGATAGAATTCAGAATATTTACGTTTAACACAAAGTCCTTAACAGTTGAACTATTTATTTGGGAACCAATGGTTAACATTTCTTAATTTAATCAATCCACTCAAATGAACGGTCATCTTTTAATGACATTGGTTACAACTATCTGACACATGGTTTATTTCAATTCGTCAGATCCTCTTACTAGAATTTCATTAACTAACTCTAGAAATAAGTGAAAACATGATAACCTCAGTGACTGACCATATTTGGAGAGTTTACTTTGAGTTAAGACGTTATAATACTTAAAAGACTACCCTATATATAAGCTCATATTCAGAAAGTATGCTGCTTCCTAATTATAAGTATATAAAGGATTTATTAGAATTTTAATAATATGACTTCACAGATATTATTCCTAACTCTAACATTCAACTGTAAATCCTAATCCTAATTCCTCATACTAATCTATAAGCTTCACGTAATCCTAGTAAGTAAGTGAAGATCTCAATGTCATTTTAGCGCTCCTCAAAATTTCGTCCATAAATTATGATCTCATTATCAACCCTTTTTAGAATACACTTTGATGACAGCTTTTATGCCACATAAATAATAATTAGCTTTTAGCCTAGAACCTTGTAAAACGTTATTATATTCATAGATATGGGGCTTGGTCAGAGTTAACTATCAACCTTTATTCATTTAAGTTTGTTTTTCTTTCTTAAGGTTCAATTTCGACAGCTTTAAACTATCCGTAATACCTGTACTTGATAGGGAATAATTTACTAATGTGATCATTTAGTTTATCTTTCATATCTTATAAGAAATTAATGAATGATGAATAATAATGTTCAAAGCGTGAGTCATTTGAAACTAGACCACCAAGGAAAACCTGGAAGCACTGCACGGCCAAATCGTCCTAATATGGGACTCCTCAGCAGTGCGCATCCATGACCTCACCTCTCGACATTCCAACCCAGGACCTACCAGTCTCACGTCAGAACACTTAACCGATAGACCATTGAGCCGGCATCCAACGGTGTTAATATCTTACTCCAACCTATCCACGAAGTTGAGCAACCGTTCACTAATTGTCTTCAGTGAGTTGATATCTCACAACAGACGTGGTATGAACTCCACTGGTCACTGTTTCTCACTAGAACTCCTGGATATACATCTCGAAGTCAGTCACTAGTGAACATATGATTATTACTATTATCAGAAGGTGGTTTCTGTGGATATTTAGTAGATATGAGAAGAATGAACAACAATTGGATAGACCTAGAAACGAAGGCACAGGACGTGTCGTGTTGGAGAATGCTGTTTGGTGGCTTATGCTCCATTGGGAGTAACAGGCTTAAATAAGTACGTAATTTTAATTGTAGATAAGCATAACTGACAGATACCAACTACGACTTCAAAAGTTTCATTTGAACAGATATCATGGTGATTAATATAATAACAACACTATTATATAAAAATT
>NC_031502.1:22402727-22418355 GCF_000237925.1 Schistosoma mansoni | reverse complement strand
GATCCCAGTCAAATACACTATTACACACACGACTCTCGTTCTCTATTGCCTGTTGTAAGATCCATTTTGAGGGTTTCCTGTGTGAAAATCCCTCCATACAGTCATTTGCAACGTGTTCTTAATGGTTTCTTCAGTTGTACATTTTTGTTAGTCTTTTTGATGCCATTTGAGATTGTATTGTTTCATTTCATAATAGTTTTCTCTTTTGCTTCCACTGAGTTTCTATGTTTCTTTCTGAACTGTATCTATGTTGTTTTAGTTGATATTTAATCTTGGCGGCAGCCATATTGATTGTTCCCTCTTTGATTGTGTTGCTTGATTTGACTGGGATCGTGCATTGTGGTTGTGAATTGAAGCACATTCCCAGAATTGGAAACACTTTGTGTGATGTAGATGTAAAGGCAAGGATTGGCAAATTAAGTGAGGCATTCCCACAATCGAAGAACATATAGGACTGTCAGCCAACATCAAAATAACAATCTTCAATACGAATGTCGAGATAGTCCTACTGTACGGAGCTGAGACTCGGAGAACTACCACAACCGCATTTGTTCTGTACATTTATCACAAAATGATTGAACAGGTTGTTTAAGTGTATGACCTTGAACACACTCTTCCGTTTTTTGAATCCCTCATAGCATGATGCACTGTTAACCGCTCGTAAATACACTATTACACACAACAGAACGCCAGTGCAACCATTATTGTCAGAATTCGAGCATCGAACAATTTATAGCGAAAAGAAACAGACCCTTATCTCGAGAGCAAAAACGAATGACGCTTGATCGACAAATATTTCTAAAATCCTTACTTCAATAATCGTTTACTTTCTACTTGTCACCCTACAACAGCAAACTAGAGGATATCAAACTGCTTTAAAACGCAGTCATGGGTGCATTAACCATACTCTTTGCAAAGTCTCCTAACATATGCGTCAGTACAGACATTCAGTTGTAGCTGTATTCCTCAAACCACATGTAATTCTCGCGAGGTGGGATCGTGGATGAACACTGCTTAGGAGTCTCACAATAGAACGAAACGGCCGTCCAGTGCTTCAAGGTTTTCCATCATAGTCTAATGATTGAATAACCTCAGTTGAATTTCAATAATCTGATTTCATTCAATATCCATTAAAAGAAAGAAAAGAAAGAAAAAAAAGAAAAAAGAAAAATCTCATGAGAATTCAAGCGTCAATATGATGATAAACTATTATTGTATTTCTGTCAATTTATTACATTGATATAACTTTTGATGGTTGATTAAATTTCATTGACTGCTAATGTTCAAAGATGTTCAAAAGGCATTACATAATAATCAATTTATTCAATAGAAATCATTCATCATAGTTATGTAATCATATAGAGAATGATAGTTTAATATGTTATTTTTTCTTCTTCAATTTGCATATTTTATTAATTTAATAAGTAGGATACAATAAGTAAAGATGGATAGAGGTCAGTAGTGGAATCCAGTTTGATGTGCGTTTCGTCCTATTTAGGACTCGTCAACTGGATGTAACTACATCTCAGAGTTGATGTTCACTTTGGGACTCCAAGATATAAAGTAAATAACACCAAGTGTATAGTACACAATGTTAGTAGTATATTAAAATTGATTTCGATGTGTAGAAATATTGTATTTCTGAAGAAAAGGCCTACATTAGGTTACGAAACATCAGAAAAACAGCTTTTCTACTCATTGGGATATAACAAAACAAATATATGTATCAGAAGGGGGTTTTGTGGATATTACAGTAATTTTAACAGTTGAGATCACGAATCAATTGAAGCTAGACCACCATGGAAAACCTGGAATTTTTTTCTGGAGTTCTAATGAGAAGTAGTGACCAGTGGAGTTCAACTAGGTCTGTTGTGAGATACTAACTCACTGAAAACATTGGTGGATGTGTCACTCAAATTCATGGACTGGTTGAAGGTAGACATTAATACTATTGGATGCTAACACCAAGGTTAGAATTTTAAATACAAATGTCAAGACAGTTCTACTGTATGGGGCGGAGACGTGGAGAACTATGAAAGCCATTATTCAGAAGATACACGTGTTTATTAACAGTTATCTACACAAGATACTTCGGATCCGTTGGCCAGATATTATCAGCAACAAGTTACTGTGGAGACAACAAACCAGATTACAGCGGAGGAAGAAATCAGGAAAAAGCACTGGAAGTGGATTGGGCACACTTTGGAGAAATCATCCAACTGCGTCACAAGGCAAGGCCTCACATAGAATCCTGAAGGCCAAAGAAAAGGTGGAAGAACAAAGAATACATTACGCCGAGAAATGGAGACAGACATGAGAAGAATGAACAACAACTGGATAGAACTAGAAAGGAAGGCCTAGGATAGAGTGGGTTGTAGAATGCTGGTCGGCGGCCTATGCTCCTTTGGGAGTAACAGGCGTAGGTAAGTAAGTAACTGTTGGATGTCGGCTCAGTGGTTCTAGAGGTTAAGCGCTCGCGCGCGAGACTGATAGATTATGGGCTCGAATCTCATGAGGTGGGATCGTGGATGCACACTAACGTGGAGTTCTAAATTAGGTCTATTTGGCCGTCTAGTGCTTTCAGGTTTTCCATGATGGTCTAGCTTCAATTGATTCATTATCTCAACTGTTAAAATATATATGTATATTTATTATGATCTATAAAATCTTTAGAGATTCCTATCATAATCATAAACTGTTTTCAGATAATTATAATCTTCTTTTTCAATAAAAAGAAAATCATAAAACTTGTTATAAGTTAGTTCTATGTTGAAGATTTTTAAGATCAGATATCTTTTTTGAAATATACTACTTGATTGTCACTTTTTATTACAGTAGTATATTATTGTTGAAAAATGTTGAGTTTTGTAAGTTTTTAGACAATTAACCAAACACGTTAACATGAGAAATCTTGATTAGTTTTAGATGATTTGTACTTTCGTTGTCTTATATATATCTCTGTTAGGAAGTTGACAACATGTAACACTTGAATAATATATATTACTGATCATAGTTTACAAAAGATGATAAATTCATTCAGTTGATATTAAACTTGATTTATATGTGGGCTGTGATACTGCCCGGGTGACCAAATCGAAATAGATGGTTTACTTAGAGGGTCACATCCGGGGCCTTTGACCTAAAGGTCTGATCCACAAGGCAGTGGAGCAAGGTTAGGAGATGCAGTCACATGGTAGACGGTGCCATTTGTTCCCTCAGCATCCTAGAGACCATATGCACCATTGGATTGAAATGAGGGTTTTTCATCTTCCCTAAGTGGACTTTCTGTATCCACCAACCCGATTAAAGTGTCGTACATTTCCTTTACTTCCTTTCAATATCGTAAACAACACACCTGTTGCAAGGAGGCAGTCAGTAGGATTTTTGTGACAGTGTCTGTTTACACGTGGCCATATGAGAGCACTTCGATAGAGATAGCTGACTCTCCCCACCGTCGGCCATACCAGGGCATTTGACATCTACCTAATGATCACAAGGGGCTATCAGGATTGAAATCCAGTCGTTACATTTTCGAATATTATATAACCTCATATTAATTAAATGATCGTTAAAGAGGTTAGATGAGGGAATGAGCCTGGTTAAATCGTGATATTCTTTATTTTTAATACAGACTCCTTGATCGATTGACTCAAATAGATAATTATGCTAAAATTGATTACTTAATGCATGTTTATAAACTTATTAAACTTACGAGTAATAAGCCAAGGTGAAAACAGTTTTCTTGTAAAGATCTATATTACTGATTTATGAATATTTGTACGACCTTTAATGACCTACTATGGCTTTTTCTTTTTCTTCTTCATCCTCTTCTTCTCCTTCATCTTGATCATCATCTGCTTCTTATAATCTTTCCTTTCTCTTAAACAGACATAACTTACTTATTTACGCCTGTTACTCCCAATGGAGTATGGGCTGCCGATCAGCATTCTCCAACCCACTCTGTCCTGTGCCTTCCTTTCTAGTTCTAACCTATTGTTGTTCACTCTTCTTCCTCTCATCCTTCGGCCTTCAGGATTCTATGGGAGGGCTTGCCTTGCGATACAGTTGGATGATTTCCTTAATGTGTTTCCTACCTACTTCCAGTGCTTCTTCTTGATTTCTTCCTCCTCTGAAATCTGGTTTAAAACAAACATAACATTAAAATGAAATCTAAAATTCATGGTTTAATTATGCATGACTTAGTTTTATAATTACCATATGAAAACAACTATAAAAGAGAGAGGTATATATGTTCTATTCTATTTCATCTTGTATTAGTAAGAGTTAGACATTATTTTTATTACCACTAAAATTTATGGCCTACTATCACTTCTTTTTCTTCTTCTTTCTCATCCTCTTCTTCTCCCTCTTCTTCTTCTTCTTCACTATCATCATCTAATGGTCTTTCTATTCTCTTAACCAAACATTACTTAGTTACTTACGCCTGTTACTCCTAATGGAGCATAAGCCGCCAATCAGCATTCTCCAACACACTCTGTCATGGGCCTTCCTTTCTAGTTCTATCCAATTACTGTTCATTCTTCTCATATCTTTCCCCATTCCTCGGCATAATGTATTCTTTAGTTTTTCTCTTTTCCTTTGACCTTCCGGATTCCATGTGAAGGCTTGCCTTGTGACATAGTTGGGTGATTTCCACTTCTAGCGCTTCTTCTTGATTTCTTCCTCCTCTGAAATCTGGTTTAAAACAAACATAACATTAAAATTCATGATATAATTATGCATGACTTAGTTTTATAATTATCATATGAAAACAACTATAAAAGAGAGAGTTATCTAGGTATATTCTATTTCATCTTGTATTAGTAAGAGTTAGACATTATTTTTTATTACCATTGAAATTTATGGTTCATCATCAATTAATTAATATTACTAATGAGGTGATATTTTCGGTTAAAGATTTTCTTCAGTTTATCTTCTTTCGGTATTCCTTTCTGTCTGGTACTCTGTTTGTAGAACATATACATATACATATGTATATGTATATATATACTTATTATGAGTAATGTTGACAGCTTCTTCTTTATCTCTAATGATATACAGATATATTATTATTATTAGATAAGAATGTAGTAGATTAACAGGTAACTACTAAAAGATTAAAGTAATGGACTATATTGAACTTCAATTACCTTGGTGAATGATTACATAATAATAATAATAATAATAATAATAATAACACTATACAATAAACGATTGAAATGACTTATTTTCATTTCCAGACGATCATTTTCTATATCATTATGTACTCGAATGTTCCTATTGATATTTACCAAATGTAATTAATCAGTCTCTTATTAATATATATATTTGCATTCTATACAACTTGCCTCGATTATTGACTTCATTCACAAGAATGATAAAGAAAGATTGATAATGAATATCATTTCTGAGATACAGGTACATCTAGTGGATGAGTTTCAAATAGGATGAAACATGCGTCTTGGATTCCACTACTAGCTATGATTCATATTTGCTCATTTGTTTGGGGGTTATAAAAACACTTAGACAATTAACCGGTAACTTAAATCTTGATATGTGTGAACACTATTTTATCTATTTATTTAAACACATAAACATTGGTAAAAGGAGGCACCGCATAGATATGCGCCACATATATCTTTCGATTTGTATAAGGGTAGAGATACTGTCCAGGTGAACAAATCAAAATAGGTAGTTTTCCTAGGAGGCAACACCTCAAGCCTTTGACCTAGAGATCTAATCTACAAGGCAGTAGAGCAATGTTAGGAAATGCATTCACATGATAGACGGTGAACATCAATCGGTTCATATGCCATTTGTTTCCGTTAGATCCTGAAGCCCATGTGCACCATTGGTTTGGAATCAGGGTTTTCCAACTACCCTAGGTGGACTTTCCGTGTCCATCAACCCGGTTAAAGCACCGGGCATTCGCTTTTCGTCCTCTCAATTTCGTAAACAACACTGGTACCACGAGAAGGCAGTGAGTAGAACTTCTCTGGTAGGGGCTATATACGCGTGACCATGTAAGGGCATTTAGAGAGGGAGAGCGGACTCTCCCAAACGATGATATCACTTTTTAATGTATTTATTATGAAATTATTCAACTGTATTCATTTGAAATAACGAAGTTTAGTTCCTTAAAGAAAAGAAAAGATAGACCATTATAGAAAACCTGGAAGCACTAGATGGCCAAATCGTCCTAGTATAGGACTACTCAGCAGTGTGCATCGACGATCCTGTTTGCGGAATTCAAACTCAGAATCTTCGGCTTCACGTGCGAACACTGAACCTCTAGACCACTGAAGAGTGTCATACTAGGATAAAACAGTCATCCAACCCTTCTACTTTTTCCATAGTGGTCAATCTTTAATCGACTCGTGAATTCAACTGTATTTATTTGAAATTACCAAGTTTAGTTCTTTAAAGAAAATAATATTAGAAGATAAACGAGATGACGTAATAGGCGAAAAACTATAGAAATCAATTACGTAATATAACTGATTATAAGCTTATTATAATGAAATGATTCAAAATGAATTATTGGTTTTCAAATTTTTTTTTCCTCTTTAATGTCACGCCAAAAATTTTATTTGTAAGGTTATTTCTGTCTTAACGACAAACACATTTTTGTATTTTTTTTTAAAAAAAAAGAAAAAAAAAGGATAAATGATACCATTAATTAATGAGGTGATCGATTCTAGTTAGAAACTACATTAGAAAAAAAGGTAGAAAGCTTTTTTTAGTCAACAGACTATATAGAATGACGTGACATTTGTATAAAGATTTCTTAAACTGTCTATAAATTAGATCATATAAGTAAAGAATATTTATTTTTAATAGTTGAATTCATGAGTCGGTTAAAGATAGACGATTATGGAAAACTTAGAAGGACTAGATGATCAAATTGTCCTAGTATAGGACTACTCAGTTGTGTGCATCGACGATCCCGCTTACGGAATTCAAACTCAGAACCTTCGGTCTCACGTGCGAACACTTCACCTCTAGACCGCTGAGGAGTGTCATATTAGGATAAAGCGGCCGTCCAACCTTTATACGTTTTTCATAGTGGTCTAGCTTTAATCGACTCATGAATTTAGCTATTAAAAATTACCACAATCTCTATGAAAGCTATTCGGTTCCATTTCAATAAACTTTACAGTAATCGGTTATCAACTTACAAATCAAGTTTTTACATTCATATGGAGAGTACTGATATTTTTAAGAGAAAGGTATAACAATAATGTTAATCATATACATCATTAGGCACAATTTACTTCACTTCTCTTGAATACAAAACACTTTAATAAGTTGGTCTAGCTATCTGATAATGGTTAAATTCTCTGTGGTTATGGTTAAAGACTTTATAAGCTGTTAGTACAAGGTATTTCAATAAGTTTCCTATTTTTTAATCGATACTGACAATAAATATTAAGTGATCACCAATATGATATTAACAGTTCAGGGATCAATATCTGAATAATGTGCTTTTTATCAGAAGGGGTTTTGTAGAGATTTCAGTATTTTCATAGTTGAAAGCATGAGTCAGTTGAAGCTAGACTACCAAGGAAAACCTGGAAGCACTAGACGGCCGTTTCGTCCTAGTATGGGACTCCTCAGCAGTGCGCATCCACGATATCACCTCGCGAGATTCGAACCCAGGATTGGTTGAAGTTAGAGATTAACACCATCGGATACCGGCTCAGTAGTCTATCGGTTAAGTGCTCTGGTGCGAGACTGGTAACTCTTGGGTTCGAATCTTGCGAGGTGGGATCTTGGATACGCACTGTTGAGTAGTCCTATACTAGGACGATTAGACCATCTAGTTCTTCTAGGTTTTCCATAATGGTCTATCTTTATTCGACTCATGAATTCAACTATGAAAATGTACTTTTTATTTCGATGCATATTTCTAGCAATCACCATATCTCTGATTGGGCTGCTTTGTAAGTTGTACAGTGATATTTCGTAAACTGTTTCAAAAGCACACCTGAATACGTTATGCAAATAATTTACATAATGATGTGTTAAGACAAACAAGAAAGCTGATAACTTACTGAAATATCTAGATGTAAGGAACAGGTAGCCCAGATATTCCAGTAGGCCGCCTCAAACGAGTAATATTTCTAAGACTGTTCTGATGAAACCATGACTGAGATCTCAAAAACCTGTACTATATACTTCTTTTTAACATTTTGTTGAATATGTTTTATTATCAGGACTACTCTTTCACATTCTTAATAACCATCTGTTAGCCTAATCAAGAAAATATACTGTTAGAACGGTGAGTATTTGAAAGATATCCTATCTAGTTTAGATGTATCTGGAAACGATCAATGTTCTCATGTTATATCAATCTGGATTTCAATATCTGAAATGGCAAAATGGTTATTGTTTAATTAATCCATACTCTTTTTTATTTTTCATAGCTGATCCCCTCCAAATGCGCTCATTGTACCATGAAGATGTATTAAAGGTCAATGAAGGAAATGATTTATTATTATCATGTCGTGTACGTGGTCGACCTACACCATTAATTTCATGGTATGTTAATCAGACAGAAATTAAAAATCCATGGAGATTAGAAACCGGACGTGGAATAATTCAAAAATCACGGTATGTTTCTGATAATTAACAATATGGTTTCTTACAAATAACGTTTTATGTTTTACCTTTACGTAAAACGTTGTAAGTTCACCTATCTGGATGACGTACGTTAGTATAAATTCGATTGACAATCTCACTTCACTAGATAGATTGAAAACAATCAAGCAAATATAAGTGAACAAAGTTAGTAGAGAAAGTAGATATAACACTGAAAACCAGCTTTTATAACTCAAAAAAAGAACAAACTAATAATTTATAAGCAAAGATGGATAGTGGCTAGTGGTGGGATCCATTTTAATGCGCGTTTCGTCCTATTTGAGACACGTCACCTGCATGTACCTGCAACTCACAGTTGATGTTCACTCTAGAACTCGAATCAAGTACCGTTCGCTTACTTAGCTACTGAGTTCTGATAGCTGCCTGGTTGTGCGATGGGGCTGAAGTTTAAATTCACTTGTTATTGTTTGGTTGAATCTTCCCCTTGATATTTAGGACTGAAATTGATCAGTCTGTTATTGGCATATGTTTATACTGTGCATATTGCCTCAATATTGTCTCAATTCACAAGCTTGTGAACCAAACAATACCCAGTGAATTTTGGCTAATAATTTAGTTATACATGATAATTGAAAAACTAATATGACCAATATGAATAGATGTCACGTTGTAAATATCCATAACAATATAGAGTTACGCTAGAACCTCAATACTTCATAAAAGTAAACATTTTAGTCAATTTAAACAATTCAGTATTATCTATTTTCATACCGACTATGTTTTCATATTTGATTTTTTAAAATTACCGGTATAACTTATACAAAGAGTCGTTAAGTAAATGGATCGACGATAGAAATAAGATGGTGGTTGGAGGTAGTCAACAGGAAACCCTGGACCTGAGTTTAGTTCTACTTTTCACTTGACAGCAAGATGTACCTGTAATCTTGAGGGAACTTGATTCGATAGCATTCAATCAGCACTAAGAAGGACTTGACACGCATGATATTGATCACTACTCAGTGATCAATCAATTGGGATCGACTGTTGTTTCTCACTTTATAAAGATATTAATTCTTATATAATAGTGTTGTTATTTTATTAATCACCATGATATCTGTTCAAATGAAACTTTTTAAGTCGTAGTTGGTATCTGTCAGTTATGCTTATCTACAATTTAACTTACTTACTTACTTAAGCCTGTTACTCCCAATGGAGCATAAGCCACCAAACAGCATTCTCCAACACGATACGTCCTGTGCCTTCGTTTCTAGGTCTATCCAATTGTTGTTCATTCTTCTCATATCTGTCTCCATTTCTCAGCGTAATATGTTCTTTGGTCTTCCTCTTTTCCTTTGGCCTTCAAGATTCTATCTGAAGGCTTGTCTTGTGACTCAGTTGGCTGCTATCCTCAATGTGTGTCCTATCCACTATCTATAATTTAAAAGAAACTCATATTCATTACATGATTAGAATTGATACAAGTAAAATTATCGTATCAAAATTAATCACTTATTAACTATAAACTAATAAATAAACATGATATTGACTACTAAATAGATAAATAGATACTATATATATCAATCTCAAAAAAAATAATTTCAAAAATTCAATTTTAGTAATTCAATGAACTATGTACAATAAGAATCAACTTATATTTATAGTAGTTTCAATGATTGAGATCATGAGTCAATCGAAGCTAGACCACTATGAAAAACCTGGAAGCACTAGACGGCCGTTTCGTCCTATTGCGGGGCTCTTCAGCAGTGCACATCCACGATCGTGCCTCACGAGATCCGAACTCAAGATCTATCAGTCTCGCACAGCGAGTGCTTAATCACTACACCACTGAACTGGCCGGCATCCAACGGTGTTGATATCTAACTTCAAATTCAATATGAAAACTTTCATTATGATTATATATTTAATTAATTAATTATTTAATATTACCGAATTCTAACGAATACTAACCTCCTTCTAGCCACGGAAACCCAACAAACGTACTGAACTACAAATACTAACATAAGGGAATATAAATAACTATTTACATTTATTTATATATATATCTATACCTCCTTATAACTACAGTTATTTCGTTAATGGTAATTCACTACTTATATATAGATATATATACTTTGATACCTCTATATATATAAAAGGATACCTCTTTTCCTTCTTTTTTATAAATTAATTTATTATTGAATCTAACAAGTAACTAAATTCGACAGATTGACCTTTCTATGT
The DNA here is from genome assembly GCF_000237925.1 of Schistosoma mansoni. Classification (NCBI taxonomy): domain Eukaryota; kingdom Metazoa; phylum Platyhelminthes; class Trematoda; order Strigeidida; family Schistosomatidae; genus Schistosoma; species Schistosoma mansoni. Next base: position 22,407,513 of record NC_031502.1, on the reverse strand, counting down.
TATATATTAAACTAATAATCATAATACTACTAATACTACCATTATTACTACTATTACTACTACTACTACTATTAATGATAGATGTATAGAACATAGTTTATTTTATTTGGGGGTATCAAAATTTGACATTCGCAAAAAAATTGTAATATAACTTTAAACAGTATACAATCATTTCATCATGCACTCTGACATGCACATTTATACAGATAGATAGATATATGTGCGCACACACACACACACACAAAAGGGGTTCTGATACGCACACACACACACACACTTATATACTATATCCATTCTTTAGTATAAAGGAATTTTTTTCGTTGTAAGTGTAGTACAACCTGTTAAACGGGTTAATAAGGAAACTGATATTAATAATACTACTAATAATCATAATAAGTAATTTTGATATGCCTTTTTTAACCTTTCAACAAATCATATTGCGGTATATATTAATAGATTGTTTATATAATACTTATATTTGTTTCCATACATGAATTGAATATTGGTTATGTATTGTATACAATGAAAAAAAGGTTGATGTTGATGATAATTTGAAACTTGATTTGTATTGAAAGATGGAATTATTTATGGAATGTATATACATACATATATCGCTATCAGTAATATTTTATAAGAATTATAAGGAACTGCCGTTCAATTTCATGGAGAAACTACATTGAAAGTGACTAATTGGTTATAAACAATGGTGGATAGTGGTTAGCAGTGAAATCCAGTTTGATGCGAGTTTCGTCTTACTTGGGACTCGTCAGCCGGATGTACCTGTATCTCAAAGTTGATGCTTGTGAATTAAGGCTATATCGAGACAATATGCAGAGTATGCACGTATGCCAATAAGAGACTGATCAATTGCAGTTCTTAACATCAATGGGAAGATTCAAAGAAACAATAAAAAATGAATTTAAACTTCACCCCAATGCACAACCAAGTAGCTATCAGGACTCAGTAGCTAAGTAAATAACATAATGGCGTCTTGAAGAGAACAGTACTGGGATCGAGTCCTAGAGCGAACATCAACTCTGAGATGCATTTACATCCATCTGACCAGTCACAAGTAGGACTAAACGCGCATCAAACTGGATTCCACTACTAGCCACAATCCATCATTGCTTATAATGCTTGTGAATTAAGGCCATATCGAGGCAACACGCACGTGTACACATATGCCGATAAGAGACTGACCAGTTGCATTCCTTAATATCAATGGGAAGATTCAAATAAACAATACTTAGTGAATTTTATTTTTCATTGAGTTTGAGATTATTAAGACGGTGATCATATTATAGTAAACAAGAACACAAGTGCGCGGCAAACAAATGTAGTGAATATAATATTACAGAACATCTTAGTGAAATCTAAGAATGTCAATCAATAGTCTCAGACTGCATTATTCTGATCGTTTTCATATCAATCATTCTTTTTTCTTAAATCTTAACCGTCTACCTTCAGGCGTTTCACTTTCTATTGACGATACATACTACTTATATCTGCTGACATCAGTAGCATACACCACAATATAAATGTTTACTGCTAAAATAAATTATTCAATTACTATTAAACAGACGATAGAAATTTTACTCGAATTCGAACATTGTATAAAATATTAATCCATTAAAAAGTCGATAATATTCAACTAATTAGGATTGTTTATGTAGTTGAAATCATGAGTCAATTGAAGCTAGACAACCATCGAAAACCTGGAAGCACTGGACAGCCGTTTCGTCCTATTGTGAAACTCTTTAGCAGTGAGTATCCACGACCCCGCCTCGCGAGATTCGAACCCTGGATCTATCAGCCTCGCGCGTGAGCGCTTAGCCGATAGACCGATAGGTTCTACAATACCATGTAACAATAAAAGTTAACAAACTATCGGTTTTAATGTTGAACCCTCATCATGAGACCTTAAGTTGCTTAGAGATCATGTATACGTACAAGTTTGTACATTTATACTAGATCAAAGATTCTATCCAATTCCTTGAAGGTTTTAGTTTTTTCAGTCTTACACTGTATTAGTTTATAACGTAAACTATAAAATAGACTTCACTTTTACATTTTCTTTTTTTTTGGAATAAATTATCCAAGTTTATTAGATGTTAATACAATTGACTTTTAAAACAAACACCACCCCCCTTAATAATCTAATATTATAACCTTCCTTGGTAACAATTAAAATTTAAAAAAAATTTTTTTTTCTTTGTTTTCATATTTTAATTTTTGATCAAAATTTTTGTTTTAAACAATCAAATTCATATTGATTTATTATGTAATTAAATTAAATTCCACTCATATGACCAAATGAAGATTATTCATGTGTGTTGAATATTTATTACTAATAGTGGATATAAACAGTATAGAATGCTTAAATTCACTTGATATTGCTTACTTGAACCATCCCATTGTTGTTTAGGACTAAAATTGATCAATCTCTTATTGGCATATGTTCATATAAAGCGAATTGCCTCAATATTGTCTTAATTCACAAGTATTCTAATCAAAGATAGATATTGGTTAGTAGTGGGATGGAGGACAAGTGTCTCGTCCTATTTGGAACTCGTCAGATGGATGTTATCTGTATTTCAGAGTTGATGTTCACTCCGGTACTAGGTTCAAGTCCCAAGGTGAACACTAACTCTTAGACTCAGGAACATCCAACTGATGAGTCACAAATAGGATGAAACATGGGTCAAACTGGATTCCACTTCTAGCTACTATCTATCTTTGCTGATAAGTACAGAATACTTTTATCATTCATGTTTGTGATCTAAAGTCCTTGATATTTCTTGAATAAAATATTTTTTATAAAACAGCAATAGAATAGTTGATTTGATTATGTTGAAAAAAACGTTTACTAAAGTTAAATGTTATTCCCAACTATCTACAAGTCAAAATTATTTCAATTGCTGCTGCCTCTGAAACAGTAAGCATCAACATACACAAGGTAAAAAGCAAGACAGTTTTGTTGTATGAAGATGAAACTTGAAGAACTATCACAACGATCATCAAAAAGGTACAAGTATTTATGAACAATTGTCTGCGAGAGGTACTCAATGTCCGTCGGTCAGACACTATCAATAACAACTTACTATTGGAGATAACAAACCAGCTTCCAGTTGAAGGAAGAATTAGGAATCGGTACTGAAGGTGGATAGGAAATTCATTACGAAAATCACTAAACAGTATCAAGAGACAACCCTTAGCTAAGAAAAGTGCAGGCAAAAGAAAAAGGCGCAAATCAAATAGCATGTTGCACTGTGCACTGGAGTTAGATATCTAAAGAATATGCAACATTTGGCAACAACCTAAAAGGAGAGACTAGAACAGATTTGGTTAGAGGTCTATGAGAGGTAACAGACATAATTTTCTAGGTAATGCAGTGTTTAAGACCACAATACCTCCGACAACTTTATTCTAGGGTTATAAACATTTAACATTATTCCAATTTTAATCATTTTATAATCTCAAGTAATCCGCGCAAATTAATTGAGTGATCCATAGTTCTCTGAGCATTTGTGAATAGTCTCAAGGTAGATCCTCAGAGTTCCAGTGTCACATCGTGACTCGTATAGTTTAACCAAACGAAATAGTTATTATTTATGATCCTGAATAAAGTTTCACCATATTACAAACTGACCTTATTCAAAATACCTCTGAAATTTCATATAATTCAAAATATTGGGTTGCCTTAACTTTTCATGTTTTACTAACCCACCACTGGGCAATGATTCTACGTTATGTAAATAATCTTGTTTTATATAAAGCCTACAACATGAATTTCCTTTCAAGTTTTACATAAACTTTAATCACCATGTTAGCCGGGAGATTCAATTAGAAGGTACATATTCAATGGAAGCATGATACAAACTGAACTATTTTCTCTATTCATCATATCGGTTTTGAACTCTTTATTGATGGTTAGATTGATTTCTCTCAACAAAAACTCTCCATAAACTACTTATTCTTAAAGTATACATGACATTTTCCTTTAAAAAAATAAACCATTAGAGACATCAAAAAAATTAATTGATTTATTAATACAGTTTATTATTTGAATTCATGAGTTCATATAAGGTAAACCATCATGAAAAATCTGGAAGTAATGGATGACCGTCTCGTCCTAGTATGAAACTTCCCATCGAAGTGAAACCACGACCCTGCACAGCGGATTCAAACGCAGGACCTATTGATTTCGCACGTGAACACCAAATCTCTAGATCACTGAGCCTTTGTCTTATATACATATTGTATCCTTTCATTTTGCGTTTATATTTTGTTTTGTTAAACTGTACACTTTTCAAGGATGGATAGTGGCTAGCAGTGGAATCCAGGAAAAGGCGCGTTTCGTCCTATTTGGAACTCGTCAGCTAGATGTAACTGCATCTTAGAGTTAATGTTCACTCTAGAACTCGAACCCAGTACCCTCGCTTCAAACGCCATCGCGTTATCCACTCGGCCACTGAGTCCTGATAGCCACTTGCTTTTGTAATGGGGTGAAGTTGAAATTTACTTAGTATTGTTTGTTTGGATCTTCCCATTGATGTTTTTAGGACTGCAACTGGTCAGTCTCTCATGATCTACTTCGGTATCAGTACTGCTCTAATGATAGATCTAATCCTAAAATTGTAGATTTGTCATGATGTAACTGCCTAACCTATAAGATCTTACTTGGAAGTCACAATATTGTTTACACTGACTCATCTCGTCACAATCATCACCAATATATGATGGAGAGCACATTTAGACCGGGGGATAGACACATATTTGGTCTGAA
>NC_031502.1:22399471-22402527 GCF_000237925.1 Schistosoma mansoni | reverse complement strand
ACATCAATGGGAAGATCCAAACAAACAATATTAAGTAAATTTATACAATTGTCTTTTATTATATTTTTTGCTTTATAAATTTCATATATATATACCGATTATGACTGTAAACCATTTCTCGTATACCCTAGATGATAAGCTTTTATCTCTTATCCTTTTTATCCGCATAACAATAGAAGGTATTCCCAGTATACATAGATACATAAAATAGGCATATCCCCCTTTTTATACCAAATTTTAAGGATGTCTGTTATGTATGTCCGTTTTTTTTAAAAAAAAATTCTGACGTTTCGTTTGTAATTTTCTTTCTTTTTTTCTCTTTCTTCTATCTTTTTCTTTTTGGATTTGTATCTATACGCGTGTACACACACACACACACGCATATATGTATGTACATGTAAACTGTTGCTATGTGTTTTAACTAGTTTACCATTCTGTTTCTTTTAAATTTCGTTTTTCTTCTTCTCTTTTTTTAAAAAAACAACAAACAAACAAACGAAACAAAAACCCGTCAGATATTTATCCAAACTTCAATTGAGTAATGTACATACAACTGACAATGCTAATTATACATGTTTAGCAGAGAATTTAAATGGTCATATACGTAAATCAGTACAAGTAATTGGTAAGTAATTGTATAATGAATGATTTATGAATGAAATAACATCATTTAAGATAATAATAATAATAAAGTGTATTCGATATTGTTTAGTTGAATCTTCGCAATAATGTTTAAGACATATGTCCAAACTGTGCGTATTGTCTCGATATTACTTTTAGTCACAATCATTAGAAACAAAGATGAATAGTAATTAATAGTGGAAATCAGGATGCACGTTTCGTCCTATTTGGTACTAGTCAGCTTGATGTACTTACACCTCAGACTTGATATTCATTCTAGGACTCGAACCCAGTACCGTCTGATTCCATGTACTTAGTAGATAAAATGACGTATGCTTTTAACGTGACATCAAGATTTCAAGTTGATAAATTTAAAAATGGATGCCATTTTGCATTTGAAATTAAACTTAACAAACATTTCGAAGAATTACTAATGAAAGAATACATTGATTGTTGATTTTCAAAGATTTCATAGACAAAGTATCATCCATACTTTTCTTGTTTAGCCTCGTTAAAGCAAATGTAGTTGATCAACTGCTTAAGAACCTTGATATTCCGTAATCATATGTTGACGTCTTCATGACTGGATAATGAAGATGCCAAAATCTGGAGGAAAGCACGGGATACAGTGGACAGGTAGGATGCAGCTGGACGATGTAGACTTCGCAGATGATCTGGCTCTTCTATCATACATGCAGCAACATATGCAGGAGAAGACGATCAGTGTAGCAGCAGCCTCAGCAGCAGTAAGTCTCAATATAAACAAAGGGAAAAGCAAGACTCTCCGATACAACACAACCATGCACCAATCAAATTACACTTGATGGAGAAGCTCTGGAGGATGTGGAAACCTTTACATATCTGGTTAGCATCATTGATGAACACGGTGGATCTGATGCAGATGTGAAGACGTGGATTGGCAAAGCAAGAGCAGCATATTTACAACTGAAGAACATCTGGAACTCAAAACAATTGTCAACCAACACCAACATCAGAATTTTCAATACAAATGTCATGACAGTTCTACTGTATGGGGCGGAGACGTGGAGAACTATGAAAGCCATCATCCAGAAGATACAGCTGTTATTATCAGTTGTCTACGCAAGATACTACGGATCCATTGGCTCGACACTATCAGCAACAAGTAACTGTGAGAGACAACAAACCAGATTCCTACAGAGAAAGAAATCAGGAAGAAGCACTAGAAGTGGATAGGACACACTTCGAGGAAATCATCCAACTGCGTCACAAGGCAAGGCCTCACATAGAATCCTGAAGGCCAAAGGAGGAGAGGAAGATCAAAGAACAAAATACGCCGAGAAATGGAAACAGATATGAGAAGAATGAACAACAATTGGATAGAACTAGAAAGGAAGGTCCAGGACAGAGTGGGCTGGAGAACACTGGTTGGCGGCTTACGTTCCATCGAGAGTAACAGGCCTAAGTAAGTAAGTAAGTATATGTTACACCGAAAGTTTGTCAGATTCAACTTTGAATCTTGTCATTTTTACCAGGTTCATTTTTAGAAATTTATACCACAGTTCATCATATAACGATTAAGTGACAAAATCCCATTCGGTGAAAATTAATACCCTTTGTTTGGTTATATTTTCAAGTTACCTAGCTGTATCTTTCCAATTAAACTTAAACGCGCAATAATATACAACCTAAAATTCTTTGATAATGTAAGAAATGATGTGATAGAATACGATTACTTTAGAACCTTGATAAGCACTGGACTTCATTGAAAATCAATATTTCATAAACCGTTATATAGATACGATACAAAGTATTTCTTTTTAATTCAACCATAAAAATCAATTGAATTCTCCGACGTTTTATGTCAGTAGTAAGGAGGTCACTCCCCGATGAGATTGTACTGTGTCACTAATGAATTTAAACGAACGGTTAAGCATCAATTTACTCAGTTACAAGACATGAATGTTCTAGTTTCCAACTTTAACTAGATTGTTGACATACATACTTTTGAAATGTTCTGTTCTACGATGAAACAGTTGCTATGTATTTCTCTTATTCGAAAACTGATATAAATTCGTGGTTAAAATCTGCTTCACTATCCTCTTCTGTATTGATTTAACTTTCAAATTAGAGGAAAACTGATTATTTAAAATAAAAGTCCCGACGAAGATGATGAGTTTAGCTTTAACAGGACAAGACAAGTTGTAAAAAAGCAAAGTTATGAGAATATTCACAATCACTCAAGTATATTGCAAGCAAACATGGATAGTGGTTAGCAGTGGAATCCAGGACGCACGTCTCGTCCTATTTGGGACTCGTCAGCTAGATGTACCTGCATCTCAGAGTTGATGTTCACTCTGGGACTCTAACCCAGTACTTTTCGCTTCAAACGCCATCGCGTTATCCACTCAACCAAATAGAACGAAACGTGCATCCTGGATTCCACTGCTAGCCAC
>NC_031502.1:22335460-22399271 GCF_000237925.1 Schistosoma mansoni | reverse complement strand
GTAATGCTTGTGAATTAAGGCTATATCGAGGCAATACGCGCAGTATGCACATATACCAATTAAAGACTGACCAGTTGCAGTCCTAACACATCAATAGGAAGATTCAAGCAAACAATACTAAATGAATTTCACTCAAGTATATGTTTAATTTATTCATGTAATATGACAGTCAATTTAGTTAACAGGTCTATTATGTATTTAGAACTCCAATATAGGTCAATAGATCAATCTACTATGTTGATTTTCATAAAATCTAATCTATTACATCGAATAATTTACTCTTGTTCTTTTTTTTTTCAAATTTATAGTCAAACCAGCAACCACTTCACCACCACTTACTACAACTCCTCCCCCAACAACAACTGAAATGACAACTACTTCTGGTATGTAGATTACATTTACGTTATTGTATAATACATTATGCATATAAATTCTTTGACTACATCAAAACTGAAAAAAGCATTTCATAAATTTTTATAAACTTTTGTAACTAAAAACCATGATATGTCTCCAAGGAAGAAATGATGTTCCTATGCATCATGACTCATCAGTATATGTATATATATAAGCAAAGACTTTTGGTTTGCACTTAAACATCTTCATCTGCACACGTCTATAACTTTTCCTGTCATAGAAAGTTTCTGTTTTCATAGAAAAACTTTAAATGAATTGCTTGATTGTAATGTGATGGGTGAACTTTTTTTCAAAATTACAAATCTGAAGAATTAAAACTTGTAATGATAATTCAACTAAACAATTTTAATATCACGAGGGGTTTTTGTGGATATTATAGTAATTTTAATAGTTAAGATCATGAGTCAATTGAAGCTAGACCATCATAGAAAACCTGGAAGCACTGGATGTCAAAATCGTCCTATTAAGGGACTCATCAGCAGTGCGCATCCACGATCCTGCCTCACGAGATTCGAAACCAGAACCTATCAGTCTCGCGTGTGTACGCCCAACTTCTTAAACCCTTCTGATATTATTCAACATATACTCACGAGTGACTGGCTTCAAGAGGTATTTCCTGGAGTTCTAGTGAGAAGCAGTGACCAGTGGAGTTCAACCAGATCTGTTGTGAGATAGTACCTAACTGAAGAAATTGGTGGATGTGTCGTTTAATTTCGTGGGTTACTTGAAGTTAAACATTAACACCGTTGGATGCTGGCTCAGTGGTCTAGAGGTTAAACGTTCGCACGCGAGACCGATAAGTTCTGGTTTCGAATCTCACAGGCAGGATCGTGGATGCGCACTGCCGAGGAGTCCAACAATGAGACTGAACGACCGTCCAGTGCCTCCAGGTTTTCCATGGTGATAATGAATTTCATTTCATTTTCATTCTCATGTTATTATTTATATCATATATATTGTCTAGTTTGATCTTCTGTTCACAAATCATGGTTAAAACAATGTTTTGTTCAAATGAAATCAGAATCTCAAAGATCTGATTTCAATAATTCACGAATGGGAAAAATAGTTTTTTATTGGTTTACAAAATAATTGGTAATTTTAAGCAAAAATACATAGCGACTAGTAGTGGAATTCAGTTTGACATGCATTTCGTTCTATTTCAGTCTCATCAGCTGGATTTACCTATATCTCAGGGTTCATGTTCACTCTGCAACTCCAACCCATTATCATTTTCTTCAAACGGTAAAGTAAACAATATCAAGTGAATTTAATCCATCACAGAACTATGTTTTGATAATCTTTGTCTTCTTATTACACTATTTCTTTCAAATTTACTATATCACCCTAAGTGATTCCCACTGAAAATCAGAGAGGACTGAATAGCTGATAAATCCTAATTTCAAACATCAATAGCAGCTGCACTCAAAATTTTATTCAGTCCCTAATCTAAAATCTTGCGAGGAGTTTATTGATTTTAGACTACCTAGTAAACATTTAAATCACCACATGTTTAACCTCAACTAACTCAGAACAATATAGTACAACATTTAATCTCCTGGATAGACAACTTCTTCACCGAATCTGAAACTCTTCAATATAAATTAGTAATAAGTTGAAAATTAGAATGAAACATCTAGGAAATGTCCCTTTATCATCAATGATTAACCAATTCCTGTCAATTTATATAAAAATATTTAAAACTTAGCTCATCTTTTAATATTTCAAATAGTTCATTTAATTTTATTATACAATATAAGTAATCAATTGCAGTCCTAAACATCAATAGGAAGATTCACGTGAACAATACCAAGTGAATTTCAACTTCATCCCATTGCTTAATCAAGCAGCTATCAGAACTCAGTAGCTAAGTGAATAACACGAGATCGTTCTTAAGTGAATGGCACTGTGTTCGAGTCCCGGAGTAATCATCAACTCTGAGATATAAGTACATCCATCTGACGAATCTCAAGTAGGACGAAACGCGCATTAAACTGGATTCCACTGCTAGCCATTAATCATCTTTGTTAAAATCCATCCATTTGCTAAAATAACAATCATTTCAATTATCTTAGCAGATATAATAAAAAGCATACAACCACAACGACAACATCCACGATAATAATAATAATAAATACTGAAAAAAGGATAAAAAAAAGTGATCCCTATAATTAAATTTTTATTTAACATCCTCTTCTTTTATCTTTCTTGTTTTACTTTGGTAAAAGAGAAACAAACGAAATTTTAATTTACTAAAATATAATTATTAGTAATGATAATTATTGAGTGAAAAATTTCCAAAAAAATAAAAAAAATAAAAAAATTTAAAAACAAAAAAATAAAAAAATAAAAAACCAAAAAAAATCCTGAACAAATGAGCATAAGTATATGTAAAAGGAAAAAGAAAAAGAAAAAACAAACAATAAAACTACTGCATTAATAATTAATATTCCTTCTTTAAAAGAAAAGAAAGGGGGGAAAAATAAAACAAAAAAAACATTTTTTTCTACCAAAAAAAAATTAGAATCAAATAAAGATGATACTTTTCGGCAATTGAATCCCTTAAGATTTCATCATTCAAAAGTAAGAATAATTAAACTTGCTAGAAATTCCTTTTTTTCTTTTTTCTTTTCTTTTTGTTTTTTTTATTTTACCGATAAGTATATTTACAATTTTATGACAAGACAAAAGGTGAAGTAAACAGAAATGATGAAAAATGAAAGAAGTTTTTTTACTTGAGTCAATTGAAGCTAGACTATCATGGAAAACCTGAAAACACTGGACTGCCGTTTTGTTCTATTATGGGACTCCTCAGCAGTGTGCATCCAGGATCTCGCCTCACGAGATTCGAACTCAGGACCTACCAATCTCGCGCCAGAGCACTTAACCGATAGACCACTGAGCTAGCATCCAACGGTGTTAATGTCTAACTTCAATCAATCCACGAAATTGAGCAGCCATTCACCAATGTCTTCAGTGAGTTGATAATTCCCACCAGACCTGGTTGAACTCCACTGGTTACTGCTTCTCACTAGAACTCCAGTAAATACCTCATGGAGCCAGTCATTGTAATATCTCAATGAGTAGAAAAATGGGATTTTCTGATGTTTCGTGACTCAGTGTAAACAAATCAATGGTGTAGCGATGGGTTCCCACGTGTCCCCGATTATAGCCAACCTGTTTATGGCACACATAGAATCAAATATTTTTAACAACGACATTAAACCATGAATTTGGCTTAGATATATAGATGATACATTTGTAGTGATAAAAAAGACTCATCTAAGATTGTTTTCAAAATGGATAAATACACTTTCACCTCACATCAAATTCATGAATGAGAATGAAAATGAACATGGTGAGCTACAGTTCTTAGATTGCTTAGTGAAAAGAAATGTAAATAAAGTTCAAAATCTATCCATCTACCGAAAGCTCACACAATCCAGTCGTTATATCGACTTCCATTGAGCACATCCTTAAAGTGCAAAAATCTCGTTAGCCTTAAATCTTTTTAGAAGAGACAACAAGATCATCACTTCAGAAGACGACAAACAAAAAGAACAAAAGAATGTAATAAGTATCTTACAATTTAATAATTTTCCTATGAAGATTATTAGAAGTATATTAAAACAAGACAGTTCAGTACGTAATAATAATAATTCGAATGAAATGCCATGGATTGGTACTGCAGTTTTACCATACCGTCATGGCACAACTGAAGAACTCCAAAGGATCTTAAGACAACACAGAATTAAAGTGTGTTACAAAACAACGAACACACTTCGAAATACTTTAGTTCGATTGAAAGAAAAAAATCCCATTCATGTCTACACAGAATTGAGTCTACAAAATAGATTGTGTCGACTGTGATGCCTTTTATATTGGAGAGTCATCTCGCGAAATCTTGACGCGCTCCAAAGAACATATAAAGTACACAAGAAAACCTCCTAATAATCCTATAGAACTGAATAGACTTCAAATTAAATCAGCAATAGCAGTTCACACCATTTTCAACAATCATCAAATTGATTTCGAAAATATCAAAATACTACAAAAGGTTTTTCCAATTACAAAGAAAAGAGAGTAGCTGAAGCGTTTCATATAATGCTTAATCCTACTGCTCTCAATAGAAAGGAAGGCCTTTAAAATTAAATTATAACCGTTGGATTCACTGGTCAATCTGTAAACAGTAAATGGCCGTTTCATCCTAGTATAAGACTCTTCAACAGTGTACATCCACGATTCCAAGGGTAGGACTCGAATCCAAGACTTTCGATCCGGAACATGCGAACGTTTAACCTCTAGATCACTGAGAGTACTGTTGACAAGTCCCGTACTATAACGAAATAGCCGTTCAGTGCATCTAGGTTTTTTAATGATGATATAGCTTAGATTGACTTGAGAATACAATTTTTAAATACTAAAATCTCTACAAATCCAAATACTGATAGTTAATGGTATGAAAGTCTCACAATTTTGAAAGATTTCACCTCACTAATTATCATAATTCATCACATGAAACAACTCAAAAAGGACTTCTTCACAAGTAATAATCAGAATGAATACTAGAATTATTACAGTATATTCATCAATGAATAACCATGTACTAATATAGAAATGACACTTAATTTTGACTTATACTTTGGAAGAAATTTCGATTCATTGATAATTTGGTAGAAAATAATGAAAACTCGTGAAATTTAACCGATAGAACTGTAGTGTGGTCTACTTATATCCATATAAGTAGTATATGGCGATAGTCAGACATAGAATGTATTTTGGCAGAAGACCGATAAGGAAAGAATTGAAATGAGGCGCAATTGGTAGGAAAATGCATAAACAATGGAATTAGAGAAGATGAACTGATATTTACAGAAGGAACAGTGAAGATTGAGACAATTGATTGTTAATTTGCAAATTAACTATTTGCTGTATGTTTAGCAGAATATGGTGAGATAGTCTGTAATCTGTGCTTAAATTTACCCGACTGTCCCCAGTCTTCACTACAGAACTTTAAAAATTATCACCGTGATAAACTAATATAGTGCATTGTACAACTTATTGATTTTTATTTATTTATTTAAACACATAAATATTGGTACAAGGAAGCACCAGATATATATGCGCCACACAAATCTCATTTAATTTGTGTGAGGGCTGTGATACTGCCCAGGTGCCCAAATCGAAGCAGGTGGTTTTCTTAGGGGGCCACACCCAGAGCCTTTGACCTAAACGTCTGGTCCACAAGGCAGTGGATTATTGTGAGGAGATGCAGTCCGATGGTAGCCGGTGACCAACGATTGGTTCATCCGCCATTTGTTCCTTCAGGATACTGGAGCCCATGTGCAGCATTGGTTTGGGATCAGGGTTTTCCAACTCCCCTAGGTGAACTTTCCGTATCCACCAATCCAGTTAAAGAGCCGGACATGCGCTTTTTGTCCTCTCAATTTCGTGAACAACACCCCCGCCACGAGAAGACAGTGAGTAGGACTTCCCTGTCAGAGGCTATATATTCGCGTGGTCATGTGAGAACATTTCGAGAGAGAGATTGGACTCTCTCCACTCTCGACCGTACCAGGGCATTTGGGGGCACTTATTGGTTCTATTTTGCTACTATTCGGTAATAGATTAAAATACTGTCTTACAATACTAAACTTATTACCATCAAAGACAGTAGCTAATAAAATTTTTTTGAACCACTAAATTCAGACACAGCTATTCATTACTGTATCAGTTAACCATATGCATGTTAGTTTAGAGTAAATTCGAACCCCGCGGACGGGATCGTAGATGCGCACTCCTGAGGTGTCCCACACAGTAAGACGAAAAGTTCGTCCAGTGCTTCTAATTTTTCCATGATGGTCTACCTTCAATTGACTCATGAACTCAACTATCAAATTATTATAATATCCACAAAATCTCTTTCCGATAAAATTCATACTTGCTACTCATTCTGTAGATCATGCATTAGAACCATAACAGATTTGTATATTATCACTATCATATAGCCCTGTATTTAGGACTAAACAATTATTCACTACTTCTTAACTTTCAATATTTCTCTAGTTGTATTGTAGTTATCTCTTTTACAAAACACCTTAATTGATAAAAAAAAAGAAAAGGGGGGGGGGGTTGGATAAAAATTATCTTTACACTTAACACCTTTTTTTGTTCATCTACATTCTCCTTTGTTTGGTTGTTTGTCTTCCACAAACTTCAATTACATCTAAATGGTTATACTCAAGGGAAATTATCCATTTATCTTAATTATAAAATATGTTGTAAAAATATTGATACAAATTGTTAATTTAACTAGATACCCTTAAGGCAATAATTACTATGATGCTTTAAGGAATATAGTTCAATCATATCCATTACGACTATATAGAATAGTATTATTCTACTCTTCATTATAAAGAATCTAATGTGGTTGTTTCCTTTTTTCTTCTTTAGTTAAGTAAAAGCATTTTAGAAAATTCTAGGGGATAGAGTATTATCAATAGATTACAACCAATTCTATATTCAGTAGTTTATCTTATATTACTTACTTACTTACTTACGCCTGTTACCCCTCATTGGAGAAGCATGGACTGCATATCAGCATTCTTTATCCAACTTTTTCCTAAGTGATGCTTTCTAGTTCTTTCTAGTTGCTATTCATTCATTTCATGTCTGTTACCGATTCTCAGTTAAATGTGTTCTTTGGTCATCTTCTTTTCTGTTTCACTTTGGGATTTCAAGTTAGCGCTTGTCTCATGATACGGTTTGGTGATTTCTTCAATGTATTTCCTATCTAATTGCAGATTCTTTTCCTAATTTCCTCTTCATCTGAAAGCTGGTTTCTTCTTCCCCACAGTAGGCTTCACAATTATAGAAGTGAGAGTAATAAATAGATTGAAAACAGTGAATCAACGGTCTAGAAGTGTTGTTTGCTATTCATAAATACATGAAGTGTGTAATGATGAAGTTATAATTAAAATGTTAATTAGGTAAGGTACGTTGATTAACAAGACCTTAAATCATCATTTTACTAGGTTAGGGTGGTCAAGCAATAGTATCCAATTAGTCAATAGAGATAGTGGATATTATTCTGTAATGTAGACAGGTGATGTCTTCCAATTTATGTTCTACGGTGATTTCGGGTTGCATTACATAAAGTAGATTACATTGTAGTTTACATTGACTTCTTGGACTAAACTCCAATTTGTAATTTCTATTTTATAACTTCATTGACTATTTTTAACCTACAATTAATTTTATCATTCAAACACCTTAGATTTCCATCTTGGTCATATTTCGTCTCACCATACTAAAGCACAGTTTGTAAACTTGGACCGATGCATATTCTTATCATGTACTATATTGTCTATGATCAGCTAATTAATCTGCATTTAAAGGAACAGTACTAAGTTGTCGCGTGGCACCAATACTATCAAAATAGAATGGAGATTTTGTATTTTAGTTGAATAGTCTAGAATTATTGTGTCCTTGTTAAGACATGAATACACTATACATTATCCAGTGTCAGTTAATGGGTATATTCCTCTGAGATCTGTCAAACAAGAAGGAAGCAACAATCACGAACTCTATGGTTTTAAACAGTTTTCCAGCTGGTGTTTGTTTGTGAAAAAGATAACCTTCTAATAAGTTGAAGGTTCGAAAATATTCACTACCTAGAAGAAAACAAGTTAACCAACAAAAAAATGAAGTACTTAAAAGTCATTTGAAATATCCTATTGTGTTGATATGTAGAACAATAATAAGGTTCTTCAATTAGTCCCCAGTTTTCGTGTGGTAATAAATGATCTTTGCAAGCTAAATTTTACAATCATTTCATTGGTTTATTTTCGCGTCAAATATTCTATACTTTGATGTGCAATTTTACAGACGAAACAATTCTTCTTTCTTCATGGAATTGTGGAGATTGTTAGGTTTTTGATTGAGATCATCAAACGACCACCAGTGAAAACCTGAGAGCACAGAACGGCCGTTTTGTCCCAGTATGTGACTCCTCAACAGCGCGCGCCCACGATCCATCAAAACGGACTCAAACATAGGGCTTTTGATCTCGCGTGCTATCACTTAACCTCTAGATCACTGAGCCGGCATCCAACAGTGTTCATGTCTAACTTCCATCGATTAATGGATGATTGCGCAACCATTCATCCACTGTCTGAGGTAGATACTTGTCTGTACTCGACACCGATTGAACTCCACTGGTCACGGTTCTGAGTTCATAAATCACCTTTTGTAAACAGCTGAACCTCTATCTTACTATTAATATCATCCATTTAAGCTATCGATCAATTATTGATAAAATATCCCATAACTCTCCTGAGTTTGAACATGTATTATGATATTTCTGAAGCCGTTTCAGTTATGCTACTCAAAATTATCAAACAATGATTTATTTTGTCATATAAGCCCGAAGACTCGGAATGTTGTTTCATGGACATTTCAGTTGATCTTACTATATTGTTGGAATATTTCTGCGCTGTAATTAGTAATTGTTGGAAGTGAAAGTATACAGAAGCGGGTGAATCACATTCCAAACATCTTTCTCAGTAATATTACTATCTAGGTGAAGTACCAATATCCTATTGCAAAATATTTTCGTTATCACCAAACGGCATGAAATTTCAATAAGATACGTAGATGAATTAATGTAATCAATCGAGAAGCCTAAGTCTTCAAAGAGAGTTCTTAAATTTCAGATCACTGTGTTTGTATCCATTGCTTTACACTTTCGACTTCAGTCGATTCACGATACAACGCGATTATCATCCGTTGTCTTTGGAAGGTGCGTTTATTGAATTCTAGTAAGAATTAGTAATCAATAGAGTTCAACCATACCAGACGTGAAATAAAGATCACTCAATCTACGAGTAATAGTCATGCAATGTTTTGAATTACTAAATTTAGAAATCTAAACCATTGGATATTCAGTCAGTGATTGTTAAACCTGAAGATCTTAAATTCAATTCCCGATGATATTATGAATTCGCACACATGTGAAACGTCTTATTCTAAAACCAAACAACTGTGAAGTACTTGCTAGTCTTCACTAGTTGTCTAACTCAAGTTAAACCGTAATGACAATAAACCATTTTATGTATGTCTCGGTTTAGAACTAACAACAATATTGACATGAAAAACACAAAACAAACAAACAAAAAACACTTAACTTATTTTATGAAGTGTCCTTGAATTTATGAAACATAAATCTCATCGATGGGAAGATTCAAACAAACAATACTAAATGAATTTAAACTTCATCCCATCGCACAAGCAAGTGGCTATCAAGACTCAGTGGCCGAGTGGATAACGCGATGGCGTTTGAAGCGAATGCTACTGTAGTGAGTTCGAGTCCTAGGGTGAACATCAACTCTGAGATGCATGTATATCCAGCTGACGAGTCCGAAGTAGGACGAAACGCGCGTCCTGGATTCCATTGCTAGTCACTATCCATCTTCGCTTATAAATCTCATCTGTTTATTTTTTCTTACCCGAAATAAAATCAATAATAACTAAGTTAGAATGATATTGTTTGTAAAATATGACTAGTTGACTATGTATTTCATTACACTCACCTCAGGAACATGTAGACTATTAGGTTTAGTTAATTCCATTTAATAAAATACTTTGAAAATAAGTCCTGAATCTTCCAATGAAGATTGATAAAGGTTATAGCTGAAATCATAAGTCAATTGAAGCTACACCATCATAGAAAACCTGGAAACACTGAATGGCCAATCATCGTATTGTGGGACTCCTCAGCAGTGCCCATCCACGATCCAACCTCGCGAGATTCGAACCCAGGACCTACCAGTCTGGCGCGCGAAGTTAGATATTAACACCGTTGGATGCTGGCTCAATGGTCTAGTGGTTAGGCGCTCGCGCGCGAGACTGATAGGTCCTGGTTTCGAATCTCGTAAGGCGGGATCGTAGACGCGCACTACTGAGGAGTCCCACATTAGAACGATTTGGCCATTCAGTTCTTCCAGGTTTTCCAATGATGGTCTAGCTTCAATTGACTCATGATTTCAACTATATCAAATAATGTTTATCAACTTTTCATTTCATCTTTTTTTTAATAGTTAAGATCATGATTCAATTGAAGCTAAACCACCATAGAAAACCTGGAAGCCGTCCAATGCTTCCAGGTTACTATACTATCCATAAAACCCCTTCTGATAATCATCTTTTTTTTAAAAATTTTTTTTAATTTCACATAAATTGGATTGACGCTAAACAATTCACATATTCATGCCCTTTAAATAATAGTTACTAAATTGTGTATATATTGGCGTCAATTATATACAATGAATGATTTCCCATAAATTAATAATATACCACATTATTTTATAGTTGAATAGTTTCCCATATGTTCTAATGCAGCAAAAACAACAAATTTTAAAGTACTTACATTGATGTAATATATACACATGCGTAATTCTTTTGCCCCCCCCTCCATCTACCTTAATATTCTGTCATCAATATGAAAGAATCCTTATGTAACTTAGATATGTTTTAATGTGTTTGTTTTTTTTAATTCTCTTCTTTTTAGTACATCCTTGTCATAATTATTGTCATCGTGGACATTGTTACATAATAGATGGGAAACCATATTGCAGGTAAGTATTTGAAAATGAAAAAAAAACCATGTTTTTGAAAAGTTTTGTGGGATTGTTAAATATGAGTCAATATAAAGAGAAGGAAAAAATTATTGACCTAGGTCTTCACCCATTTTTTTTTACATAGATGTGAATTGAATTTCTAATGGTTTGGATTATGTAGGTTATCTCATTAGTTAGGTGACTAACATGATGTAGACAGGAACTCTTGGATTCAGAAATACCTCGAACTGATGAGTCTCAAATAAGATGGAACCTAGGTCCTGGATTACACTGCTAAGCCACATCTTATCTGTCTCAGTATTAATAGATGTTATATTACAAGAAAATTCTAAGAAGCTACGTGATCAATGTTCTGAATAATGACTGAGAAATGATTGCTTACAAACAATATTCATATAACTGATAGCATATACCTCTGAGAGCTATGTAGAAATAAAAAGTAGATTAAAAAAGTAAAATCTTCGTTGAAGTGTTAATGAAACGGTGGAATCCAGGACGCGCTTTTTCCTTATTTGGAATTCATCAACTGGATGTACCTACATCCTAGAGCTAATGTTTACTCCGGGACTGAAACTCAGTATCGTTTACTTCCTAAGCATCAATGATTCAAGTAAACAATACCAAGTAAATTTAAACTTCACCCCATTGCACAACTAAGTGACTATCAGGACTCAATAGCTAAGTGAATAATGTGATAAGCGTTCGGAGCGAACGGTACTAGGTTCGAGTCTCAAAGTGAACATCAACTTTGAGTTACAGGTACATCCAGATGACAAGTCTCAAATAGGATGAAGCACGAGACAAACTGGATTTCACTATTAGTTTCCAACCATCTCCGATTATAATGTTTATGACTTAAGGCAATATCGAAGCATTCCTCACAGATAAAACATATCCCAACAACATGTTTTCATCAAACACTTCATTGAAATAGTTTAAAACATATTATACAATCATTTTCAAGTTATAAGTAGTATCTACTTTACTTTTACTTATTTGTTTCTAAAAAAAAAAATAAATAAATAAATGAAATCAGTTTCCAAAGAACCATTCAATGTGTTTAAATGTCTACACAAATCATCAATCAAAAAAGAAACAAAAAATGCACCCTCCCCCTACATAGTAACCAAGCTTATTCACTTACAATTCAATATTTAAAAAATATTTTTTTCTCCTAAATTTTTTGGGGGGAAACAAAAATTTCTTTTTTTTCGTTTTTTTCAAATAATCATTTATTATTTCATTTTAATTTAGATGTGATCCACAATATTTGGGTGAACATTGTGAGGTAGTGTTATGTTACTACTATTATTATGCTGCTTAATAAGTATGCCTAATAGGTGGAAAATTATTTAAGTCTATCTATGTCACCGCTTAGAAACAAAAAAAGAGAGCGAGAGATGCTTTTAATTTTTGATGAAATTGCCAAAATATAATTTCATGCATGCAGAATGCATTTTGTTAGCTTAATTGAGCATGTTTTAATCAGTGTAATAAAAGAATGTGCTTGGTATTATTGTTATTTTTTTCTTCATTAAATTAGTTAGTTTAGTAACTAACTGCTTTTAAAATCTCAAATAGTTGAAATCATGAGCCAGTTGAGACTAGAACACCACGAAAAACCTGAAAACACTGGGTAGCCGTTTCATCCTATTGTGAGACTCCTCAGCAGTGCTCATCCACGATCCCGCCTCGCGAAATTCCAACCCACGATCTATCAGTCTCGCGCGCAAGCGCCTAACCACTAGATCACTTAGCTGGTCTGCATCCAACGGCTCACTGCTGAGGTGTCCCTCAATGGGACGAAACAGCCATTCAGTGCTTCCAGGTTTTCCATGATGGTCTAGCTTCAATTGACTTATGATTTCAACTATATAAAATTACTAAAATCTCCACGAAACCCCCTCTTACTTTTAAAATTGTAAAAATTTATTACTTATTGGTAATGTCGGTTTCTATGTTAAACCCACATAGTGTATTAGAATCTCTGAATAGATCAATTTATTCACTCTTCTCAAGCCACATTTTGACTTCGTCAATTATTCGCTTATCAATCTTGACTGTTTCTATGTAAGCGTATGTATGTGCGCTTCTTATACTATTCATTACATGTTTGTAGTTTATTTTTATTTGGCTATAAATATTGATTAACGCTTGTTTAAATTGATTTGACTGAAATACCTTCTCCATAGTACGTCATTTCGCTTAGCTTCGCCTATCTGACTGTCTGTTGAAATCAATGAGTGTACATAATATACGTATTCAAAACTTCATTCTCGTATTTGAGTCATTTAATTCCGTTATTCACCGACATAATGTAAGTTGATAATTGTATACGAGGATTGACGATATGGATATTTCAATAACAATCAATCATACGATCCACTTGCAGTCAGATATCGGGTCACTAAAAAGTATTGTCAGTATAACTGATGAATAGTTTAGTGGCCCTAAATCTGACTCCAATTTGATTGTATATTGATTGCTGCATGTTATCGAGATATACATGTTACCAAACCTTGTATATAATTATCGACTTAACTCGCGTTAGTAATTAACGGAATTAAATACTTTTATTTAGTTGAAATCATGATTCAATTGAAGCTAGACCATCATGGAAAACCTGGAAGCACTGGACGGCCATTTCGTTCTATTGTGGGACTCCTCAGCAGTGCGCATTCACGACCACTCTCAGCAAGATTCCAACCCAGGATCTATCAGTCTCGCGCGAGAGCACCTAACTGATAGACCAGTGAGCCGGCATTCAACTACATAAAATTACTAAAAATCTCCACAAAACCCCCTTTCTGGAAATAAATAGGTCAAATAACAAAATAGATTTTTGAATATGTATATTTTGTACAATTGTTGATCAGAAAAACGAAACAAAACAAAATGACATCCAATGGAGAAGGCGAGTGAACCAACTCGTTATTGATAAGATGTGCTTCATTAGTTCGAAATCTCTGGGCTTGAAATTTTTATATTTTATAGTTAATTTAAATCATTGAACAAGATTTTTGCCCTATAAATTTCATCAAACTAAGATTCAGCTTTGCACTAATCGATGAAAATTCAAGTTCAGTATTATGCACTTTGAAATGAAACCTGATAACATCTCAATAGTGACTTATGTGAGGGCTGTGATACTACCCGGGTGCCCAAATCCAAGCAGGTGGTTTTCTCGGGGGCCACACCCAGAGCCTTCGATCTAAAGATCTAATTTAAAAGGCAGCGGAGTAATGTTAAGAGATGCAGTCACATGATATCCAGTGACCTACAACAGGTTTAAACACCATTTATTCCCTCAGGATACTTAAGCCCATGTGCACCATTGTTTTGGAATGAGGGTTTTCCAACTCCCTAAGTAGACACGGAGTGTCCACCAACCAGTTTAAAGCACCGGACATTCTCTGTCATCCTCTCAATTTCGTAAACAACACCCTTGCCACAAGAATGCAGTGAGTAGGACTTCCTTGACAGTGACTGTATACGCGTGGCCATATGTGAGCATTTTGAGAGGTAGAGCAGATTATCCCCACCCCGAATTATACTAGGGCATTTGTGGGTCATACAACCCTTTGATATTTAAAATTGCTCACCTTTGCTCTAAAACTTCAGGAATTTATTTTAAAGAATGACCTCATGAGCAATTAATTAAAGCTGCCCCAAACTGGAACAACCTCTATAAAACCCCCATTCATGATTAAAAAAGCTCCTTGATTCATCCATATCCACCTATGCTATTGTATGTGTTATATGATCATATAACAAACCATAACAACTTTGATAATTGATCTGTTTTAACAATATATAGAAAATGTTTCATAAATTACAACGCGTTTTCATTGATAACAAGTCCACGAGCGGTAGCTTATGTAGAGACAAATAGCGTTTGATCATTTATTATTTCAATACACATGATCGAAACAACAACTGATCTTTGTTAATTAATCAAATTCAGCAAAGTATGTATACAGAACCCGAAATGACAATTCCCAAAGTGGATGACTGTTCCCTTTTCAAACTGAATGCTCAAAGTCATTAAGTGAAAAACTACACAATTAAGTGCTTTTTTGTGTAACTAGGTAAATAAAAGTATAAAAAAACAGTTTTATTGATTAAAAAGCACTATCAGCATTAGTGTACTGTTGAGGAGCTCCATACTGGAACGAAACGGCCATCCAGTTTTTCTAAGTTTTCAATGGTGGTCTAACACTGATTAGTTCATTATCTATTATTTAAAAGCATTAGCTTAAAAGATATACCTAATTTTTGTTTATTTCATCATACTGTTCAGCGTTTAGGTTGTTTCATTTATTTCCAGTAAATTACCGAGTAATGTTTGTTTGCGAGTACATCCGTTTGACATCAATAACTGTTCATTTTAAACAGACCTTAGTTAGGAAATTCCGCTGTGATTTAAAAAAAATGGTATTCTAGAGGTTTGATCAGGCTACTTTGAATATTTGTCGTGAGATTTGTATTTTATTAGAAATATTTACTTCCTTCCTTCCTACCTTACTTACTTACTTACTTACGTACTCACTCACTTACTTACTTGCTTAATTACTTACTTACTTACTTACTTACTTACTTACTTACTTACGCCTGTTACCCCAATAGAACAAAGGCCTCTGACCAGCATTTTCCTACACACTATGTCCTGAGCCTTCTTTTCTAGTTCTATCCAATTGTTGTTCATTCTTCTCATGTCTGTCTTGATTTCTCGGCGTAATGTGTTCTTTAGTCTTCCTCTTTCTCTTTGGCCTTCAGGATTCCATGTGAGGGTTTCCCTTTTGACGCAGTTGGGTGCTTTCCTCAATGTGTGTCCTATCATTTCTAGCGCTTCTTCGTGATTTCTTCCTCCACTGAAATCTGGTTTATTCTCTCTCACAATGATTTGTTGCTGATAGCGTCTGGTCAACGGATCCGAAGTATTTTGAATAGACAGTTGTAAATGTGCTGCTCTTATTAGAAATAGTTATGTGTGAACATTTGGATTGATTCTATCCTCATTATTTCAAATAGTTTTGACAACCGAATTTCAATTGAATTAAACTCACTGTGTCATTGAAAATGAAGTGGGAGAAGTTTGATGATTAACACAACCTGGTCATGTTTATTTCTTGAATGAACTACATGATTAATGCATGTTATATGACATTTTCTCATTCAGTGTTATAATATAAGGTCAAAGGTAACAATTACTAAATGTGAATAAGAATGGGACAAACACTGTGAATAGGTAATTCGATTTTAGACATTTATGTACTTATAAAAGAATTTCAGAATTAAACTACTCACATGATATGTACTAGACCGGAACTCTTATGTTATAGCCTTAAATGGTAACGGATGAGCATTGCTGAGAATGAAACAACTATTTAATCCCTTCTGGTTTTCGATGGTTGTGTAAGATCAGACTGTGATTTAAATAATGAAAAGCATCGATTATAACAGATTGGGCAACAAATCTGCCATTTTGCAATGTTAACATCGTTTTTGCCACAGACTGACTTGAAGTGATCAACTTTTGAAAACCAGGTGGAACTGACAAGTTGTTTCGTTTTAACATGTAACTCTCCACCATCTTAATATGTTATACTCTCTAGTTGTCAATGATAACAACCTAATCAGGGGTCAAATGTTTAACCCAAAAACCCAATTCCTTATAATTTTGGGATTGTAATATGTTTAACAGGAATTTGGGCTTCATTATCATCAACTTTGTATCATTTGTATCTATAACACATTTTAAACATAATTAACTTTCACTTATAAGCAGATATACTTATACCAATTTGATTTAGAAAATCAACATTGCCTGCCAAATATTTATTCATCTAAATGAACACTACATTTTCACCTTTGACCTTATTAGAACTTAGTCACAAAATCATTAACATTCCAATAAATCTCACTTCCACTTTATCGTATTAGCCGACTTCAATCAGTTAGCGGAACCCATTGTATCATTTAAAAAAGATGGAACGATATTGGGCCCCACAAACTACTATTTGGCTTCTTGTCTCCTTGGTAAGGTATTCAGATTGGACTTTTTTTCGCTGTTCTTCAAAAGTAGTATTATAGAGTTTATTATTTGCCGACAACGAGTACGTCTGACATGTGGATTATGGAACACCTAAATAGCATAGCAAATATTTCCTAGGGATTTCTTCATAAGAAGTATTCAATTCTGTCTGTTCTTAACTCCCCATGAACGTCAGATCCAGATATTTCTAGCCACCAACCATAATCGTATTCTGACATTTTCAAAATTTTTCCTCATTTCTTCTTCGACTTTTCTTAGACTGCACATATTCTCAGACATTCACTTCGGTTTTTCGTTAACCTGGACTAAATCCTGTAGATCTAGTCCAGTATAAGTTTCTCAAGTCAACAATGCTTCCATCTGATAGAATTGCTGGAAAACTTTCAATTAGCTTTCTTGATGCTTATATTCTATACAAATTTTCAGAAAATCAATTCTGATGTTTATTATAACTTCAACGACTGCCCCGACGTGCAATGTTTTATGGTGTAAGAGTAGGTTGGAAGAAAGCTAGGGGCGGCCAGACCAAAATATGGCACAAATCCACAAAGTCACTGGCAAGTGTACTGAGCCATGTTGGTGGGTGTAAACTACCTTATTGGCATCCGCGAGATGATAGCAATCGATGGTTAGAGACCTTGAATGACATGGCTCAAAATCGTTTGCAATGGCAAAGGTGCATCCACTCTTTCTGTTCTGACGAATTCTAATCTTCTGGATTGTTCATGTCCCTACCTTTTTTCTCTTTTCAAATTTATTTCACTGTATTATACTCCTTGAATAACTTATTCAAACCCTAATCTTTCACTTTAATGCTTATACTCTTACTACTTCTACCACTATGGGATTTGAATCGACAACTACATCTCTGTGTCAATTTGGTATGGCAACTCGAACTGATGTATGTACGTATGTATGTACGTACGAAGTTCTACGTTGTGACTGACTGACATATATAACTTATATATCAAGTGTTAGTTCAATTACTATGGGTCATCATTTAAAATATATTCCTTATAAGAATAAAACATGTTTCTTCTATAAAGTAAATTATTACAACAAAAAAAAGAAGATCAAAAAAGAAAAAAAGGAGAGAGGGGGAAATGTTTATGATATAAAATAACTCGCTTATTTATTGATTCCTACCAAAATCTAGTCGCCATGATAGTATATACACTTGGATATAAATGTGCACTTCATACTATACTCTCTCTCTATTTATATACATATATCTACGTAATTTATTATGTTACGTAAATCACATGTATAGACGCTAATATTGAATGTTTTGTTGAATATACCTATAACATTAGATGATTTGATAATAAGATAATAACAAGAAAAAACGATGGATACATATGGTACCCATTAGTAGTATTATTGTTATTACCTCTGATAGCGTAACTATCGGCTACTTGTTATTTGATTAAATGATCTGATGGTATATAATAAAAGGCAAGGTGTAACGATAATAATAACCATAATAACAGTAATCTTATTACATTGTATAACCAATATGCTTAGATATAAGTTTATTTTATCATTCCATATAGTTACCCTTTAAAAAGGAATGAAAAAAAAAAATTGCCCATTTTGTAACTAACGAAAATAAGCAAGAAGGTTCATTATTATTACCATTACTATTACTATTACTATTATTACTATAATTGCTATTAAAGTAAATCTCAATCAATGTATTGCTGTACATGTAGGTATAATACTTATAATCTATATATCATACTTGTCGATCTTAATCTTAAGTAAACATAGTTCATTAACAAGATGAATGGTTATAGATTTACTGAAAATGTAATGGAATATGTTTTTTTTCTCCATTATAGTTTATGATTGTTTAAGCAATGCCCCATATAAAAGAAAATATATTCACCTTTCAACAGTACTTAGGCTTGTTACCTCTCATGAAGGAGCATAGGCCACTCATTAACATTCTCCATCTAATCCTGTTCTGGAAAATCTTTTCTAGTTCTTTTTAATGATGTTTTGTTCTATGAGCTGAATGGTTTGGTCATGGAGCTTTTATCATCCTTTTGAATGACATCATCAGCACAAACTTTGGTTTTTTCCAGTTGCTTATATATCCTTTTCATGTATGTTTTCAATTCTCGACTTAGTGTGTTCTTCAAACTTCCTGTTTTGTGTTGTGTTTCTCTTCACGATTCCAAGTTAGAGCTTGCTTCGTGATGCCGTTTATTAGTTTTCGTAATGTATTTCCTATCTAGTTGCAGAATGTTTTCCTAATTTTCCTCTTCATATGTATGTTGGTTTGTTCTCTCCCACAGTAGGTTGTTGCTCACATTTCACTACTATCATTTAATCATCGTACAAAAAATGGTAATAACAACTGGTTTGCAAACTGATCAGTGTATGAAGACTTAAGTTACTTGATGTTTGATTCTAAAATACAAATTAATATCATTTATCTTTTTAATAAATATACTTTTCTTGTTATATCTCAACTAAGTTGTGTTGGTAGATATTAACCCACTGATGACATTGATGAATTGTTGCTAGACTTCGTGGATCGATTGAAGTTAGACATTAACACCGTTGGATGCTAGCTCAATGGTCTATCGGTTAAGTGCTCTGGCGCGAGATTGGTAGGTCCTGAGTTCGAATCTCGTGAGGCGAGATCCTGGATGCACACTGCTGAGGAGTCCCATAATAGAACAAAACGGCTGTCCAGTGCTTCCAGGTATTCCATGATGGTCTAGCTTCAATTGACTCATGATCTCAACTCTATAAAACTACTAAAATCTCCACCAAACCCCTTCTGTTATCCCAATGAGTCTGATGTTTCGTCACTTAATGTAAACCACTTCTTCAGAGTAACTAAGTATATCAATTACTACCTCGGTAGTGATACTTAAAACTCAATTGTCTTTTATAGTTTATAAAAAGCTTACACATTCTAAATCAATAATCAATATATTGATTATGATTGTAGAAATTCTGATCTTAAATATCTGAGGGAACTTTTATTTAATTCAGCAAATCTAATACAAACTGTAAATATATTTTAAGGTAAGAAAATACTCATTAAAACTAATTGGTGTTAAAGGTTGCTGCTGAACCGGATGAAAGACGCAGTAGACTCCCAACTTCGAGATCAGCAGTATGGATTCCGCAAGGATCGGTCGTGCAAAGACCAATGGACAATGGAAATCCCAGAACAAGTTAAACCATTTGGACTTCGCAGATGACCTAGCCTTCCTATCTCATACACACGAACAA
This sequence comes from Schistosoma mansoni, assembly GCF_000237925.1. NCBI lineage: Eukaryota > Metazoa > Platyhelminthes > Trematoda > Strigeidida > Schistosomatidae > Schistosoma > Schistosoma mansoni. The sequence goes on along the minus strand of NC_031502.1, from coordinate 22,378,916 downwards.
ATACAGATGAAGACGGCAAATGTAGCAACAGCCTCTGCATCAATAAGCCTCAACATACATAAAGGAAAAAGCAAGATCCTCAAATACAACACGGAGAACACCAACCCAATTACACTTGATGGCGAAACTCTGGAAGATGTAGAAACACTCACGTACCTGGGAAGCATCATTGATGAACAAGGAGGATCGAATGCAGATGTAAAGGCGAGGATTGGCAAAACAAGGGCAGCATTTCTACAATTGAAGAACATATGGAACTCAAAACAACTGTCAACTAACTTCAAAGTCAGAATCTTCAATACGAATGTCAAGGCAGTCCTACTGTATGGAGCTCAAACGCGGAGAACTACTACATCCATCGTCAAGAAGGCAAAAGTACTTCTAAACAGTTGTCTACGCAAAATACTCAACATTCACTGTTCGGATACTATCAGCAACAGCGTTTTATGGGAGAGGACAAACCAGCTTCCAGCTGAAGAGGAAATTAGGAAAAGATGTTGGAAGTGGATCGGACATACATTAATGGGATCATCAAACTGCATCATGAGGTAATCCCTAACTTGGAATCCGGAAGGAAAGCGGAAAAGAAGAAGACCAAAGAACACATTACGCCGGGAAATAGAAGCAGATATGAAAAGGATGAATGTCAACTGGAATTAACTGGAAATGATTGCTCAGGACAGAGTTGGATGGAGAATACTGGTATGCAGCCTATGCTCCTCCACAAGGGGTAACAGGTGTAAGTAAGTAAGTAATTGTTAAAGGTCAAAAAAGTTTTCACCAATAAATAGTAAAATACAAAAATTATTTCGACAGTGTAATAAGAAAATGAAGATTATCAGGACTCTGCGATATATTAACACAAAGGGGGTTTGAATTTCCGTACGGCTAATGCTTCAACAAACCTTAATATACGTTCTTTTATACTTTTGTATATCACCACAAAAGCCCATTTAAGATCAATCTTATGACCTGTTTCGATTATGTGTTTGACAATAGATGATGGATGATGGATGTTTATCATCTACTCTTATTAGGTCACTTGATTTTATTTGTTTCTGCAACCATTTATGTACATGTTCACACACCCTAATTATGAAATCATGATTACTACTTCTTATGTATGTGTTATATATATATATATATATATATAAATTGGTAAACACAATGGGATGTGACATAATCATTTTCATCTCTTTTAAGTTTTGCATTAAGCATGAACCTTGTTCTTTCATTGATAATGTTCTTTACTGCATAATCCATCTTGTTAATGACTGATTTAAACATTTATTTCAATCAAAAGCTATTTGAATCACTTCTAAATTGTATGGTGATATAGACATGCTTTTCTTTCTACCAAGGTTACAATAAGTCTCACTATACCATGAACTTTCTATTTTATTACACTATCGAAATACGAAATTATTCACTTATGTCAAGAATATCTAACACAAGAAAGAAATGATCATCATGACAATGTTGTTATCTTTCTTTTAAATTTATAAACATAAACCAACTTCCAAGAAGAAAGAAAAAAACAGAGAGAAAAGGGAGAAAGAAAAGAATAAGTAAATTAGGAAGACTTGATGAAATAGATTTTACATTATAAACAAAGATGGATAGTGGCTAGTAGTGGAATCCAGTTTGGTGCGCGTTTCGTCCTATTTGGGACTAGTCAGCTGGATGAGCCTACATCTCAGAGTTGATGTTCACGCCGGAACTCGAACCCAGTACCTTTCGCTTCAAACGCCATCGCGCTATCCACTCAGCTACTGACTCCTGATAACCACTTGCTTGAGCAAGCGGCTTATGAATTAAGGCAATATCGAGGCAATACACACAGTATGCCCATATGCCAATAAGAGACTGACCAGTTGCAGTCCCAAGCATCAATGGGAAGATTCAAACAAACTATACTAAGTGAATTCAGGTTTTACATTGTTCCAATATATATTTTATTGAAATAAAAAAATCACCATGAACAGATTGAACGCCGTTTTTGTAGGTACAGGGATTTAATCACCACCACCACCACAACAACAAAATGCAACTTTATAAATTAATATAACCGCATAAAAGTACATCATTTATATGTACATATACCTATATGTTTATAACTGATTAGTTTTTGATGGAAATGATGATTACATAATTGTAACAGGTTAAAAAAGTTGATGTAATTAATGTTTGAAATTTTATTGAAGAGAGTAAAAGCTTAAGATTTGTGAACAAGTACATGAATGGGGACAATCAAATGTATGTAACATGGAAATTACAGACTATCACATTAAAATCTGACAACCATATAGTAAATTGTTAATTTGTAAACCTATCAATCAATTATCTCAATCTTGACTGTTCCTTCTGTAAATATCAGTTCATCTTCTTTGATTTCATTGTTTATGCATTTTCCTACCAATTGCACTTTGTTTCAGTTCTTTTCTCATCAATCTTTTACTGAAATACATTTTATACCTGACCATCAATATATACTACTTATGTGAATAATAAGTAATACATACCACAATATGAAATCATTTGATTTCATTAGATTTTTTATAAGGTGCTTACAACTTATATCGAAATTAAAGTTCTCTTGGAAATTGATTTACTTATAAACATGGAGATGATTAGAAATGAATATGTATATTATGATGTAACAAATATTCTAATAGAGTTAATAAAGTCATAATAAGATTCTTTATTTCAGATAAATAAGTAAATTATATGAGGGAAAGTTTCAGAACATTGAAATAGGTTCTGGTTAAGAATCTCGAGGCGAGATCATCGACGCGCACTGCTGAGGAGTCTCACAATAAGACGAAATGGTCATCCTGTGCTTCCAGGTTTTCCATGGTGGTCTAGCTTCAGTTGATTCATGATCTCAACTATTAAAATTTATTACAATATCTAAAAAAAACCCTTCTGATAACATTCAAATGTATTTAGGCACAAAATTACAGAATATCTCAGTAAAATATGAGAACCATATTGTAAATAGTTAATTTGCAAACTATCAATCAATTGTCTCAATCTTGACCATTCCTTCTGTAAATATCAGTCCATCGTCTCCGATTATTATTTTTCATGCATTTTCATATAAATCGCATTTCGTTTCGGCTCTTCCGTTATCGATTTTCTACTGAAATACATTCAATGCCCAACCATGATCATATACTACTTATATAGATATAAGTAACCCACACCACAGTAGTAGTAGTAGTAAACGAATTATTTCTTAAAACTTATTATAGAATCAAACACTGAACAATGTTTGACACTTAATACTGCAAAATTCTAATGATTCAACTGTATCATATACACCGTCCAAGATGAAAATATAAATCGACAATTACAAAAAAAAACACATAAGGTTTTATATATAGATCGTCTTTTTACTGTTTCTATGCTTAAATAAATTACCTATTACAATTGATTGATCACTGGGTGTTGATCAATGTTATGCGTGTCAAGCCCTTCTTAGTGCTGATCGAATGCTACCTATTAGACTATTTCAATGTGTATTGCGCTAAAAACAAAAATGATATGCTTTCAAATAATTTTTTATCAATGATTATGCATTTGGCATGAATCTTTTGCTTCACAGTTCTATCACAAATGTTCAGTTAATGCACTCGTGTATTATCTAAACATTGACTTGCTTATTTTTATCAAGCTGATCTTGTTTGTTATGCATTCTGTAATCATCATTCTTATTACCAAGTATATGACAGAATAGGTATTCAGAATTTTCAATGGGATGACTTTGATGATATTACAGAATAAACAAATTAATTTACTTACTTGTTTACGTATTTTACCCTTCGTGGAGGAGCATAGACTGTCCATCAGGATTCCTTAACCAACATTGTCCTGGATAATTCTTTCCAGTTGATTACATTCAAAACAGTAGATAATGGTATATTAGATTTTAATTATCTATACAAACCAAATTCTTAATAGAAGTCAAAGAAACCTAATACAAACTCTGATAACAATTCTTGAATACCTACTTGATGCCGTACAGTTCTTTCACAACATTATACGAAGTTATAATAACGATTTGTAAACTGTTCACATTTTTTAAAAAAAGTGTTAAAACTTGTATATATAGTTGAAATCATGAGTCAATTGAAGCTAGACCACCGTGGAAAACCTGGAAGCACTGGACGCTCATTTCGTCCTATTGTGAGACTCCTCGTGTTGATTTAAAAGCTTTATTTCAATTCACCTAAAACTAGATATTTCTCTACGAATATTTTATTATTTACAATGATATAATAATACATCTCGATCTATGTGTAAACAATCAGAAATTGCCTGTTCATTTGTACTCGTCACTCATCAACCATCATTGAACAGAATGTTACTTATTATTAGTGATTTGCTGTGAAATGAATCTATAAGCTTTTATTAAGAAATCAAGCCTGATGATATAATGTCATCACCGATGACAATGCAGTTTTGCTCGGACTACATTCCAAACTAAATGCTATTGAATTTCACACATAATGGTTTTAAAGCAATATGCTTTCTATGTAACCTTTAGGATCCTATGTTCACTTCCTGAAATAGTCTTAGATAAATGTATCTGAAAAGTTTAATACTAATCAAAAACATTTAACTAATACACCCTTGTTTTCAATAGTATTTCAAGTAACACTAATATATTAACATAACTAGTTTCTGCTGGTCGACGAAGGGTAACAGGCGTAAGTAAGTAAGTAATTTTTGTGTATGCGAAATTAAAACTGTTATCAAGCTTTCAGTGTAAGCAAAAATACTTTGTATCTGATAGACATTACTGACTTGCTCAGTTTCGTAGATTAGTTGAAGTTAGACATTAACATCGTTGGATATCGACTTAGTGGTCTAGGGGTTAGGCGCTTGCACGTGAGATCGAAGGTTCTGGGGTCGAATCACGCATGTAGGATCGTGGACTCGAACTGTTGAGGAGTCCCATACTAAGACTAAACGGTCGTCCAATGCTTCTAGTTTTTCCATAGTGGTCTAGTTTTAATTGACTCATGAATTTAGCTACTATTTGGATTGAATATAAAATACTAGATTCATGCATAATCTTTTAACCAATAAAAAACAACATTTTTTTCTTTAATCCAACTTGTTCTAGTTGCATTTCCCAATATCGTGGAGTAAGATGCGACCTTTTTACAACAGAAAAAGAAGAAAACCATTTGGAACAATTGCCAATTAATGAATCAAAATTTGATTCATGCGAATCAGGTAAGTTAGGACAATTAATAGTTTGTCTGAGTAATGAAGTTTTGTTTGATCAGTAGTCGAAAGTATTAGGTTATTTTTTTATAGCACTAGATACTGAATAACTCAGTCCACAATGGCGTAATCAAATGAATACTTTGATATAAATACGGTTGGAACAGTAGACCCGGATTTTGTTTCAGGTAGAATATGTAATTCATGCATATCTGGAGTCTCTAGTGAACTACTATCGCTCAAAGTTTCTAAAACCCAGTTGATTTGGTCCATTCCTTCCACCTAAAATGTCATCCAATAGTCACATCTTGTCTCTAATTCTATATTATTCAATCAGTCAGTCATAAATAAGACTTTATACGCATGTAAATTGGGACAAGTTAATACAAAACGTCAGCAAACGCAGATGAAATCGCCGACATTAATACCAAAGTAATGGGAGCAGTTTGAATTATTTTTTCTGGTTAGCGTTTTTTTATCGAGCTAATTTTTCTGAGGGATGGGGTCGCTAACCCCATGCCCAACCCTCCTCCTTTACCTATGCTTGGGACCGGCAGTAACTCTAGAAGAGCTACAGGCCAAAAAACAGATTACGTCGGGAAAAAGAAGCAGATATGAAAAGGATGAATAACAACTGGAAAGAACTGGAAAGGATTGACTAGGACAGAGTTGGATGGAGAATGTTGGTGGGCGGCCTATGATCCTCGACAAGGGTTAACAGGCGTAAGTAAGTAAGTAAGTGGGAGCGGTAAAAGTATCAGTGGTGTTAAAAAAACATTGGAAGCAATGAAAATACATACCACTGAAAGCAGTTATTTAACACAACCCTTACTTAGCACGCACATAAATTTTAATTGCTATCTGTCCTGAGATCCATAGTGGGATGAAGTATTGTGATAAAAACAATGACATTATTTAGCCTGGTAATAGTAGGTGTTAAGACTAGATTGGATAAACTGGTGTCAAAGACAAGACTGGTTGTCAAAAAAGGGTTTTTCTGTCTAGTAAAATAAGTATCTTATATACAAAATATTAACCAAACGATAACTTACATTCTCTAGGTGATTGGATGATATTGAATTTATATATCACCCATTATTCAATTAATTAAGACCTAGATGTTACGGTTAACCATTTTCCATCATATCACCAGGGCATACATTTTATATTATCGAATTACAACAACTAGACAAGCACCCAATCCCAAGCGATATGAAGCGGCTATTTCTCTTCAGTTTAAGATACTTCAATAATCCATACCCATGCTGAAACCATTGATTGAAACCAGAGTTTTGAACTCGCAATACAAATGGGTTACATTCTTGACAAACTAAGTTAATATACAGTAATTTCAGTCAATCCTCAATGACTATTACATGGAATATAATAATTAATATATATGTACAGAACTTAATCCATCTTCGGTAATTCGGAATCTGTTGAATATAGAGTATGCTTAGGCAGCCATCTACAATCTTTCATAATCAAATATCTTTTCTCAATAATCATGCAGAAATCATACCGAAATTGTAATAAAAATTATTATCTGATTATGATTTATTTCAGGTCAGTTTTGTCATATATGTATAAGCACTGGATGGCCGTTTCGTCCTATTGTGGGAATTCTCAACAGTGCGCATCCACGATCCCGCCTCGTGAGATTTGAAACCAGGGCCTCTAGACCACTGAGCCGACCGGCATCCAACGGCGTTAATGTCTAACTTTAACCAATCCATGAAATTGCTTGACCGTCCACCATTATCTTCAGTGAGTCACTGTCTCATAACAAACCCGGTTGATTTCCACTAGTGGATGTGAACTGCTGAGGAGTCCCATACTTGGATGAAACGGCCGTTTAGTGCTTTTAGGTTTTCCATCGTGATCTAGCTCTGATCAACTCATGAATACATGAATATATTAGAACTCAAAATTATAAATGAATAGAATGAACTAATTAAGTGGTAGACATATTGTTAATTCTGTATTAAGACTTCACAATGTACATTGTATTCTAACAATTTTGTAATGCAAATATTGAAATCATTGTCTAAACAAGATGTAACCGATAGTCTATAAATAGTAAAAAAATTACTTTTTTGTTATTTAAATTCATTTAGTATTGTTTGTTTGAATCTTCCCATCGATGTGTTAGGACTGAAACTGCTCAGTCTCTAATTGGAATATGTGCATACTGTGCGTATTGCCTCAATATAGCCTATATTCACAAGCATTGTAAGCAAAGATGGATAGTGACTAGCAGCAGAATCTAGGACGCGCGTTTCGTCCTATTTGGGACTCGTCAGCTGGATGTACCTGCATTTTGTTATTTTTTGTTTTAATTTTTACAAATAATAGTCTGTTAGAGAGTTTTAATAAAGAATAAGAAAGTTTACATTATAAGTTATATTGAATATTATCAGAATGGGTGTTGAATTCATGAGTCAATTTCAGCTAGATCACTATTGAGAACCTGGAAGCACTGGACAGACATTTTGTTCTAATATGGGGCAGTTACTCACTAAAGATAATGGTGGACGGTACAATCAAAACCATAATAGGTCTGAACATTTCAAGGTCCTGTTAGCTTTGTTAAGTTGATTCTAAATGACATCTCACTGTAGTTATTTGCTAGGTATGAAGATGGGTTTGAAAAAAGTATAATTTGTAAAATGAAGTAGTGGGTTTTTTTAAACATACGGTACTATATGACAATAAATAAGTTAATAAGTCTTTATCTATTGAAGTGGTTGCAACATGCTTTATACATGTGCAGTCACAATCTACTTTGACTCATAATGATAACCGACATGGGACATGTTAGATGGAAGCTAGTGGTTTCAAAACTAGGACTTTACACCAACCTATGAAATTAATAACAGTTTGTATGTACTGTATTAGCAAATACAGATTATATAAATAAGATCATGAGCCAATTGAAGCTAGACCGCCATGGGAAACCTCGAAGCACTGGATGGCCAAATCGTCCTATTGTGGGACTCCTCAACAGTGCGCATCCACGATCTCGCCTCGCGAGATTCCAACACAGGACCTACCAGTCTCCCGCCAGAGCACTTAACCGATAGACTACTGAGCTGGCATCCGACTGTGTTAATGTTTAACTTCAACTAATCCACGAAATTGAGCGACACATCCACCAATGTCTTCAGTGAGTTGATATCTCTCAACAGACCTGGTTGAACTCCACTGGTTACCTCTTCTCACTAGAACTCTAAGAAGTACCTCACGGAGCAAGTCACTAGTGAGCATATGATCATTATCAGAAGGGAGAGTTCAGCGCAGCAGAAATAATCATTCTTTATTATCCAGTATATCATGAATATACAGTATTCTTTTCATTCCTCCTATTCTAACATTAGTCTCATAACTTAGTCTTCTTAACGTTGATATAATTATTGTTTCTACACGTTTGTTTTGTTCATGTTAATTTCCTTTTTTCTATAGTTTGATGCAATTTAACACCTTAGCTAAATAAACATCTGTTCCATATCCTAAGTTGTATGTAACTACATGATTGACTGAAAGTAGATTACGTTTTTTTTAACTTACGTCTACTAGTTAAATAATAATACACACTTTATATGTTAGAAGATGAACCGTAATTCCCATACCATGAAAAGTATCAGTAAAGTTTTTTTTCCAAAAATGTTACATTCAATTATAAATCCATGTGGATCACCTAGAAGGATGAATTATTTTTAGGTGAAGAGAAAATTATGATGATGTTAAGCTCCCCCGATTGATGTTAGAATGCCGCTGAAGATCTAAAATCACTGAACAGACGTTTCGTCCAAGTACTAGACCCTTCATCAGTAATCATCAACGATCCCACTCGCGGGATTCGAAACTAGCACATTCGGTCTCGTGTGCGAACGCTTAACTTCTCCAAACTGAATCGTTCATTGGTGTAAAACTTATTTATCATTCTGTTTAGCTATTCCTAAAATTACTGGGCTCTCATTTAATGGTCATTTGTGAAATTTGTTACTCACCATACAATTATAACTATTTGTTTATAGCATAAGACTGTATTTTAGTTGTGTCTTCTCATTATTGACATATGAAGCTCCCGTAAATTTATTATGGTGTAGAAAATGTCTCAATGATGTAACATAACATAACAAGCAATGAATTCCATTGTCAAATTTCAAACAACTTACTAGAATCAGAAGGGGTTTTGCGGAGATTTCAGTATTTTTCATAGTTGGAAAAATGAGACTGACGCGAGACTGGTAGGTCTTGGGTTCGAATCTCGCGAGTGCGGGATTGTGGATGCGTACTGCTGAAGAGTCCCGTAATAAGACGAAACGGCCTCCAGTGCTTCCAGGTTTTCCATGGTGATCTAGCTTCAATTGACTCATGATTTCAACTTACTAGACTTAATTAAAATAAAATTTGTCCTGATAAATAAATTTTCCTCATTTAAGTAGGCAAACTAATGATTGTCTAACTTGTTCACAGAAAATGTATTCGAAATGTGTAGACATTATTGAAAGTATTATCTACTTTTTAATTACTTACTTACTTACGCTTGTTAACCCTCGTCGAGGAGCATAAACTACACATCAGAATTATCTATCCAACTCTATCGTCGGAAATCCTTTCCAGTTACTATTCATCTTTTTCATGTCTGCTTCCGATTCACATCGTAGTGTGTTCTTTAAACTTTTTTTTCATTTCCCTTCAATATTCCGAGTTGGGGCTCGTTTCATGATGCAGTTTGATGATTCCCGTAATGTATGTCCTATCCACTTCCAATGTCTTTTCTTAATTTCCTCTTCATCTGGATATTGGTTCGTTTTTTCCACAGTTGGCTGTTGCTAATGGTATCTGGTCAACAGATATTGAGTATCTTGTGTAGACAATTGTTTATAAATACTTATACATTTCTAATGATAGTTTTAGTCGTTCTCCATATTTCAACTCTATACAATAGAACTGTCTTGATGTTTGTATTGAAGATTCTGACTTTGATATTTGGTTGAATGTTGTTTTGAGTTCCATATATGTTGTTCAATATGTCAATCTTTTGTATCATATACATGTACTATATATATATATATATATTTAAATAAAAGGACGGATTCAAATTTGTCATCTTTAATGCTTTAAAAAGATGTATACATCTTTAGCTTTAAAACTGATTAAGTTGTTTATGTTAATCATTTGCTAAACTTGCAGTAGTTAAACCAACCTAATGTACTTGCAGTACTTACAATATACATATATTTATATGTACGTTTGTTCGACAATAAAGTACACTTTTCAAATAATCACAAATTCTAGACACCTTGTTATCTAACTACTTATATTACTTTATAATTAAACGGAGAATGACTGTGAATGACTGTCAATAGGTAATTTAAATCAAAAATCATAATTTTCATAGTTAAAATCATGATTTAATTGAAGCTAGACCATCATGGAAAACCTGGAAGCACTAGACGACCGTTTCATCCTATTATGAGACTCCTCAGCAATGAAAATACTGAAATATTCACAAAACCCCTTCTGATCTAAAATCATAATGTACATAGTTCAATTGTAAAACTATATTTCCTTTATGTAAGTTAGACTTATAAGTTCGAAACAGATCCCATATATTTCATTTTAACTGTCACATACAATGTATAACTTGGGGACGGGTACATGAACATATATACTCAGTAAATGAGTTATATTATAAATTACCTTTATTATTCCATAAAAGATAGTTCTTGTATTAAGAATAAAATAGCTACTTTGACTTATTTTGATATTGATAGTTGAGATCATGAGTCAATCGAAGCTAGAACACCATCAAAAACCTGGAAGCACTGGACGGCCGTTTCGTCCTATTTTGGGACTCCTTAGCAATGCGCATCCACGATCTCACCTCACGAGATTCCAACCCAGGATCTATCAGTTTCGCGCGCCAGCGTCTAACCTCTAGACCACTGAGCTGGAATCCAACGGTGTTAATATCTAACTTCAAATAATCCACGAAATTGAGCGACACATCGACCATTGTCTTCAGTGAGTTATTATCTCACAACAGACCTGGTTGAACTCCACTGGTTTCGATTTATAATAATTCTATAGTTAATATGAGATATTAGAGAAATTTACTGGTAAATAGTAATTGGAAGCAGATATGAAAAGGATGAATAGCAACTAGAAATGAGTGGAAAGGATTGTCCAGGACAGAGTTGGATAGAGAATACTGGTGGTTGGTCTATGCTCCTCTATGAGGTGTATTTTCTATATTCTTTGCTAGTAAATAGTATAAATCCTTGGTAGAACTACCCATGTATTACATAAATAAATTATAGATGTAAACAACTTATTATTCTCAGATATTAACACATATTGACAAGTGAGATCGCTATAACGGCACTTTTTCTGTAAGCATTATTTAAATGAAAGTTAGGGTCAGTATAGTTGTGATTAAAGTATATTATTTTCCAATGTAGTTATTATTAAGAGTATGAATAGAGTATAAAGATTTGTGGAGATTGTAGTATTTTTACAGTTGAACTGACGAGTCGATCTAAGCTAGACCACCATTGAAAACCTAGTGAATTAAACTGTGAAAATACTACTATCTACACGAATCCACATAGTAGTAATAATCATGTGTACACTCGTGACTAGGTTCAAGATAGATTTCTTGGAGTTCTAGTGAGAAGCAGTGACCAGTATCGTCCAATCCGTATTAGGTGTCAGACAGTTATCCTCCTCACACAATGAGTCAAAGGTTACGCAAGATCATGGATCGATTAAAGTTAGAAATTAACACCTTTGGATATCGACTCAGTGGTCTAGGGGTTAAGTGTTCACTCACAAGACCGAAGGTCTTTAAGTTCGAGTTTCTCGTGCGAGATCGTGAATGCGCGCTATTGAGGAGTTCTATACTAGGATGAAACGGCCATCCAGTGCTTCCAGGTTTTCAATGGTGATCTAGCTTTAATTGACTCATGAATTCGACTATTAAATTTCAAATTAATCAACAAATTTAGAAGAGTATTGAAAAGTTGTTTCATTCTATATTTGTGACATTTCAATAGTGCTCATTCATAAACCTAGATGGAGTCGATCTTATGATTTAGTTGCGAGCACGACATGTCTATACCGTTGAGTTCTAATTTGTTATTCTATGGTATAAATTTAAGACAATTATCTTTATTATGATGATAGTTTCATAAAAGTTTATCATTTTGGAAAAAAGTACTTTTTTCACAGTTTAACTTTAGCTGTACAACCAATTAGCAATCATTAAAATACAAGTCAGTTAGTCTGTTCTTGCTTAGCAATTGGGCCATAATAATACTTTCACAGTTGAATTTAGGAGTTTATTTAAGATAGACTACCATTGAAAATCTGGAAGCACTGGATGGCCGTTTAATCCTAGCATGAGACTCCTCGACAGTGCACATCCACGATCCCTCACGCACGATTCGATCCCAGAACCTTCGGTCTCACGAGCGAACGCCTAACCCCTAGGCTACTGAGTCAGCATCCAATAGTGTTAATATCTAACTTCAGCCAATCCTCAAAATTGCACGCTCATCTTCCATTGTCTGAGATAGATACCTAACTTTACCTGACATGGATTAGTTCTACTGATCATGACTTCTCAATCAAAACCTTGACAATCTCTATAACCCAATACTGATATAAAGTTTTTGTGTTTATAAACTAACTACCAATCTCTTTATACTATAAATCCTATTTAATCATGATATTTTGCATCCCAATATATACGCATAGAAAGAAGTGTAAGTGTAGTGAACAAGAACACTAGTTGGGGACAATCGAATGTATTTAAGCACATATTACAGACTATCTCATCAAATTCTGATAACCCTACAACAAACAGTTAATTTGCAAAATAACCATCAATTATCTCAATCTTCACTGTTTCTTCTGTAAATATCAGTCCGTCTTCTCTGATTATTATTGTTCATGCATTTTCGTACCGATTTAGCTTCATTGCAGTTCTTTCCTTATTGATCTTCTGCCAAAATACATTCTATGTCTGACCATCACCATACACTACTACTTATATGGATATAAGTAGATCACACCACATAAGAAAAAATAATGGAACATTTTATTTATCAATGCTATACATATATAGTTTTACATTCGATAATATCATTGGTAATAAATACTTAGTTATGTATATTACATTAATGTCTAAAGTTTATCTAATTAATTTAGAAGATAAGTGATAAGACTCTCTTTTCTCTTTTTTTTTCTTTTTTCTTTTCTTTTTTCTTTTCTTTTTTCTCTTCTTTCCTTTTTTTAATCTTGTCAGCTTGATGTTAACATTCCATCGACATTCTCGGCGAAAAAAAATTGTTACATCATAATATAAGATTGCCACATGTCAAAATAAACCTTCTTCTTCTTCTTCTCCTATAGTATTGAAGATAATCTTTTCCTTATAGGAATTAAGGAATTATAAAGTAGATACATACATCAGTAGATTCTATAATGACAGGCATATCTAATTTGTACAAATCAAACTAAACTGATATTAGTAAACGTTTATATCTAATTCGTATTAGTAATAATAATAATAATGTTAACCAACAGAGAAACAAAATAGATCGAGCTGAAATTTTTTATTCATCTGTAAAACACTACTAACTGTAATTTACTTAGTATTGTTTGTTTGGATCTTCCCATTGATGTTTTTAGGACTGCAACTGGTCAGTCTGTAATTTCAACTTAACCCCATTGCACAAGCAAATGGCTATCAGGACTCAGTGGCCGAGTGGATAACGTGATGGCGTTTGAAGCGAAAGGTACTAGGTGCGAGTCCTAGAGTGAACATCAACTCTGAGATGCAGGTACATTCAGCTGACTAGTCCCAAATAGGACGAAACGCTCGTCCTGGATTCCACTGCTAGCCACTATCCATCTTTGCTTACTACTGACTGTAGATATACAATTATTGAATAAGCATTAATTTATAGATTAATTGTAGGTAAACTATTTTCAAATGAAAATGTTTAGAAAGGAAACGATTTTTACAGCTTTTAACAAGAGATAGCTGAAATCATGAGTCAATTGAAGCTAGATCATCATGGAAAATCTGAAAGCACTAGATGGCCGTTTAGTCCTATTGTGGGACTCCTCAACAGTGTGCATCCTCGAACCCGCACTCGCGAGATTCAAACTCAGGACCTATCAGTCTCGCACTCGAACGCCTAACCACTAGACCACTGAGCCTGCCGGCATCCAACGGTGTTAATGTCTAACTTCAAATAATCCACAAAATTGAGCAGCCATTAACCAATGTCTTCAGTGAGTTACTATCTCACAACAGACCTGGTTGAACTCCACTGGTTACTGCTTCTCACTAGAACTCCAGGAAATACCTCATGGACCTGGTCTCGGGACGAGATCGTGGATGCGTATTGCTAAGTAGTCCTGCAATAGGACAGAACGGCCGTTCAGTGCTTTCAGGTTTTCCATGGTGTTCTAGCTTCAATTGACTCATGATTTCAACTATATAAAATTACTAAAATCTCCACAAAATCCCCTTCTGATTTTAACTAGAAAGTCAATAAACAATAAAGGGTGCTGTTTAGTTGTTTCTTTACAGTAGGAGTTTTCTCAATAGAAGGAATTTATGAAATTATCACAGGTTGAAATCAGGACTTACAGGACTAACAGAGATTATTTTGCTTTTGTATTGTTAAATCGCTTTTAGTTGTAGCCGAATCTTATACTTTTAATGAGATAATCTTGTCAGACGAATGAATTAAGACTTTTATGCTTAATATAAGCAAAGATGGATGATGGCTAGCATTGGAATCCACAACACGCCTTTCGTCTTATTTTTCGCCTCATCAACTGAATTTGTCTGCATCTCAGAGTTGATGTTTACTCTGGGACTAGAATCCAGTACCGTTAACTTCAAACGGGTTATCCATTGAGCTACTTAGTCCTGGTAGGCATTCGCTTGTTCAATGGAGTGACAAGTATCAAATAAGACGAAATGAGCGTCAAACTGGATTCCACTGCTAGCGACTATCAATCTTTGCTTATAATGCATGTGAATTAAGGTTATATCGAAGCAATAGGCACAGTATGCACATATTCCAATAAGAAACTGATCAATTGTAGTCCTAAACATCAATGGGAAGATTTAACAACAGAAATACAACTTCCTATTCATTGACATATCATAAATAATAGATTTATTCTTAAGATCCTTCAATGTCAAATGATACAAAATACCTAATTAAACCAAGTAGTAAGGCATAAATACTAAAAACCCGAAGTTATGGTAACTATCGAAATACTGATAAATGCCTTATTAATACAACATAAAATAGATTAGCTTAATGTATAATTAAGATTATTATGTGTCGGTTTTTTTTAAGAAAACAAAAACATACTACTGAATTCCAAACGCCTATTGATTTTAGCGTTAAGTTTCATAAAGTTGACAGTTGAAAAAAATCACACATTTCATTTGTTAAACATAAACGATGTAATCCAAGTCTGGGTTGTGTTTTTTTTGTTGTTGTGTGAAGCTACTTAGAATAGGTAGAAGTAGCTAATTTTTTTTTCTTTCGAAAAATGGAACAAACTGATTGAACTATTTTAATCCATTAGGTAAAATCATTTAGTTGAAATGAAACAGATGGTTGATTGAATTCATTTCTTTCTATTAGTTGTTTAAATCTTCCCATTTATGTTTTGGGAACTGTAATTGATCAGTTTTATATTAGTATATGTGCATCCTGTGCGGATTGACTCGACTTCACCCTATTGTATAAGCTAGTAGATATGTGGAATTAATAGCTAAGTGGATAACATGATGGCACCTTAAGCGAACGGTATTAGATTCCAGTCTCAGAGTGAACATCAATTCTGAGATACAGATACATCCAGCCGACGAGTCCTAAATAGGACGAAACCCACCTTCTGAATTCTATTACTAGCAACCAGCCATCTCTGCTTAGAAAGTTGATTTGTTCAAAGTGCAATCTTTTGAGCATTTCGATTATTTTATTAATTCTCCTATCTGTTTGTCTCTTAATCACCCTGACACTTCACCGATTGAACAATAAATTATTTCATTCATCTAGTTATCATCATGAATTTCACAAAGTTTAGAAAAAAGGATAAACCTTAAATAATGAGAAGGAGTTTTTGTGGAGATTTCAGTAATTTTCAAAGTTGAAATCATGAGTCGATTGAAGCCAGACCACCATGGAAAACCTGGAAGCACTGGACGGCCGTTTCGTCCTATTATGGGACTCCTCAGCAATGCGCATCCACGATCCCGCACTCGCGAGATTCGAACCCAGAACCTACCAGTCTCGAGCCAGAGCCCTTAACCGATAGACCACTGAGCCGGCATCCAACGGTGAACTTCACTGTCCAACTTCAACCGATCCACGAAATTGAGCAAAATAATGAAACTTCTAAAATTCCAAGTTGGTAACGAAATACAGATTGGAATAAAGCATATTTCATAAAGGATTATGTTGGAGCACGCTGATTAGCTATTTTTTATCCAATTAGCGCTATTCAATACTTATAGAACACTCTAGAATCTTCTCATATAAAAACCACAAACATACTAATGTGCTTTCTACTTCTATCTACCCTTGTTATGTGTAATATAATTTCGTTCCTATTCAACTTTGTTCTGATTTAAGGACTTGTCAAATGAAATAGTAACCATGAATATCAAGCAATAGAAATAGCTTAAATCGAATGAAGTAATTTAGTATTTTAAAACTAATCAATTGAATAAATTCATTTAGTATTGTTTGTTTGAATCTTCCCATCGATGTGTTAGGACTGCAACTGGTCAGTCTCTAATTGGCATATGTGCATACTGTGCGTATTGCGTATTGAGATGCAGTTACATCCAGCTGACAAGTCCCAAATGGGACGAAACGTGCGTCCTAGATTCCACTGCTAGCCATTATTCATCTCTGCTTCCAATTGAATAAATGTTTCATTCTACTTTGATAATTATTCTAATAATGAAATAATGGACTAGTCTATTCAATGTTTCTTAATAGGATGACATCAATTAAAGCATCAATTACCCATTTCATTAATTCAACTACTCATTATCATTTAATGTATTCTGCCTTTTTTTACTTTTTCATTTGTTCAACCTGATAATAAATAAATCATTTTTTATTACTCTTGTGAATAAAAAAACCCTTTACATTATAAATTCAATTAAACAGTTAATATTATCAGAAGGGAGTTTTGTGGATATTAGAGTAATTTTAATAGAAGAGATCATGAGTCAGTTGAAGCTAGAACACCATCAAAAATCTGGAAGCATTGGACGAAGTCCGACAATAAGACGAAACGGCTTCAATAGGTAGTTCGTGGAGTTCTAGTGAGAAACAGTGACCAGTTAAGTTCAATCAAGTCTGTTTTAGAGATATCAACTCACTGAAGACATTGATGAATGGTTGCTCAATTTCGTGGATTAGTTGAAGTTAGACATTAACACTGTTGGATAACGGCTCAGCGGTCTAGAGTTTAGGCATTCACGCGCGAGACTAATAGGTTGTGGGTTCGAATCTCTCGAGTTGAGATCGTGGATGCGCACGGTTGAGGAGTCCCACACTACAACTAAACGGCCATTTAGTCCTACCAGGTTTTTGATGGAGGTCTAGCTTCAATCGACTCATGATCTCAACTATTCAAATAAATATTATTCTTTTTGTTTTATATTATATTTCTGATTATAATCTCATTCACTTCTTTTTGTTTTTACTTTACTTTGATTAGGCTGTGAATCAAATCTTGCTCGTATTCTTTTATTTTCAACAATCGGTATTCTTATTAGTCTACTTTTAATTTTCTTTCTATGTTCAATATTTCAAATATGGTAAGTTGTTTTATCCCTAGTTTTATTTTTTTTGGTACTAATATAAATGATCCAATTATCTGTTGTGTTGTGTTGTTTGTTTGTTTGTTCTTTGATGAGTACCTTTCATGTTTAAAGTACTTTTTTATACCTCTTAGATACCTTAAGTATTTATTAGAGGCGGCAAAACAAACTTTTTTTGTAGCCGATTTGAAACAGAATAAAAAAAGATGAAATTTTACACATTGAATATTGAATGTTAATGGTGAAATAGTGTTGTATAGTGAACAAGAACATAAATGGGAACAATTCGATGTATTTGAATATAAAATTACAGGGTGGGAATAAACTTTATGGACGAGCCAATCAGAAGCTTTCGCGGGTTTTTAAGGTCACGGCGCTAAGTTCGGTACCCGATGCTTACGTACGATCGGTTTACAGCGGGTTTTAGAGAAGACGTGATAATTCAGCGTCTATAAGAGAAGGGATTATTAAGAAGTTTCTATATTTGTGACTGTGGTACTCAAATGACTTTATTCGTTCGATCACGATTAAGGTTAAGACCCTAAACCCTGACCCTGACATTTCCAACGAGTTGGGAACTGACAGGCACCAACAATAAGAGTTTTTGAGACCTTATCATGGCTCCAGAGGCCGACTACTATGGAGCCATTTGGATGAGTTCCTGTACCGTATGCACTATGACCTTGAGAAGTTTTTGAGCCATGTAAAAGAACAGTATCCGCCTTGATTATTTAGTTTTGTATAATATATTTTTACTGTATACTAAATGTCTTCTGATTGGCTAATATTTCACAAGGTCATTTAAGATTCGTTCAAAGGTCATCCATAAAGTATAGTCTCGCCAATTACAGAACAACTTAATAAAATCTGAGAACCATAAAGTAAATAATTCATTTTGAAAAATATTAATCAATCGTCTTAGACTTCATTAATTGTTCGTTTCCACACCAATCATTTTCTATTCTAGTTCTCTTTTCTTTGATCTTCTTAACCTTCTGCTTCCAGATATATTTCACTTTCAATTGACGATATATACTACTTATATCTATCAATATCAGTAGCAAACACTATACTGTTCATTACATATGATTAATAATTTTAGCCATTTGAATGTAAATGATTAACTTACTTATTATCTATAGGTACCCATATCAAGGTTGGACTTGATAGTTTCAAACAAATTGATAGTTGATTAGAGAGTTCATATTCATGTTTCGTGACTTAATGTAAGTCACTTCTTCACAGTAAATAAATAACTGAACATTTTCATGTTGGTTTGTTCTTTGAGCTGGATGGTTGGGTCATGGAGCTTTCATCGTCCTTCTGAACAACATCATCAGCACAAACTTCGGGTAGAAGTCTGAACATTAAATTAATACAATTATCCGTTCACTATTATATCTATAGATATGATCATTGAAGTGAAATTAAATGGTAAAATTGATTCCTTTTCATCTATGAATTAAAATATTCCAGATGATTTTTAAGAACATTATAATCGATTAGAAACCAAATATATGAGCCGTTTAAAACTGAGTAGTATTCTTCCCCCTCGTTTAATCAAGATTAAAAGACTATTCGTTGTTCAAAGAACAGTCTTTTAATATGATGAAGATCATTAAACGATAATTTAAGATTTGTAAGCTACGTACATTTTTGATCTCATATATAGTCAAACCTTAAACTATTGTGTGATCTACTTATATTCACATAAGTAGTATATGGTGATGGTCAGACATAGAATGTATTTTGGCAGAAGATCAATAAGGAAAGAACTGAAATAAAACGCAATTGGTAGGAAAATGCATGAACAATAAAATCAGAAAGGGCGGACTGATATTTACAGAAGGAACAGTTAAGATTAAGACAATTGATTGATAGTTTGCAAATTAACTATTTACTGTATGGTTATCATAATTTAGTGAGATAGTCTGTAATATGTGCTTAAATACACTCGATTGTCCCCACTTGTGTTCCTGTTAACTACAGTACCTTCAGGTTTTAGTATTAATTCAATGGAATGACAATATTGAGTTTTAATGATTTCGTGATATAATGTGATGATCATGAGGTTACATGAACGAGAATTACAGACTTTTTTTCAAAAATGAGTAAATGAATTACTTTGCTATTGCAAACGATCCAATTCAATCTCTTCAGTCTAACATAAATCGTACTCACCATATGATGTAATACTCTGAAGATCGGCATGGAGGTAAAGAAACAAAAACAACTGTTATATATATATCATTTTTCAGTAGTTCATAGTAATAGTAGTCAATGGAATTGCTGCAAAATTTTATATATATTAGTTTGTATACGATTTCTTAATAAGTATTTTACAAAGCCGACTTCCAATGACTCGTGGATTTATCTCGAAAAAGGCCTCGGGCGCGCGAATATAGAAGAGATGAACGACGCAAGAGCGAAGCGGTACAACCTTCGAGAGTGGTCAGCCGCAAGAGGAATGCGGTAACCAAGTTTCAGGTGGACCCGAAAAAAAAGTCTTACACAACAGACTTTAAAGAGGGGAGGTGTGAGGACGGTCCACAGGTGAACTTGAGGAAGCTCTCAAAAGCTCAGAAGGAGTCGAATATATTCCATCTAATCAGCTTTTGGAAGAATAATTCAGAATCACTACGTGTAGCTCCCCTATTGGACAAATGCTAATAAACTCCAGTGTGCGGATTGGATAACTATAATGATGATTTCGTTTTCACTGCAAAAACTATAAATATCTGACAGTTTTGTAGCATAATTGACACTGTTTGGAATAACATTCCTTCCACTTGTCTTCTATCTTCTCATTTTGCGACTTGGGAAGGTTCTAGCGTTCGAGTGCTCAAGTTATACGCAACATACTAAGAATCTAAACTCAAGATATAACAAAGTCGATATTTAGTTTACAACATTTAAACAAAATCAATAGTAAACTATTGTCCAGTATCGTAGTTTGGTTTATCTTGCCGAATTATCACTTGAATGTTCAATTGTGATATTATGGTGCTTATTAACTTAAGTGGACAAAGACATGTATATCACTAACTCTATTATCCACCGGTATACACATACTGATTTTTTTCAATGAACGGGAACAAAAATGAGAGATTCATTTACCCATTATTTATTGAATCAATAAATAATTTTATTTATACTGTGTACACTACTTATATCTGTCCAAATAAGTAGTATACAACAGCAATCAAAAATTGAATGATTGAAAGCGGAAAGTTAAGAAGATCGAATTCAAGAGAGTAGAAAAAGAAATAGAAAGGAACTGTGAATTGAAAGAATCATACAGAATATGAAGGATAAAGGATAGAAGTCTGCAAATGAAGTATTCAATGTATGATTCTTATATTTCACCAATACATTCTGTAATATTTTTTAACTGTCTTCACTTAAGTATTCGTTTATTACACTACTTATCATTATATTTATTAAATTTTATTTTTGTAGTTATAAAAAGCGACAATCATCAAATAGAGCATGTTCATCAGTGGTAAAATCAACAGTTCCGAAAGATAATCCAGTAAGTAAGAGTCCTACTGCACCCCCCCCCAAAAAAAAAATTGGGTTAATTTGCTTTTTTTCTGTATTTTTGGCAGACAAATATTTAGATTATTATTTAATTTTTTTATATTAAAAATCAAAAAATTCTCTGTATTTACTCATGATAATTAATATATTGTTCATATAATATCACGCATGACATTGACCACCACCCAGTGATCAATCGATTGTGATTACAGCTCAGTCCTACATGAGGTCGGTTGCGGCCCGAATAGCTTAGTGCTAACATCTCTGACTGTGAAGCCGGGTGACACAGGATCAAATCCGTCAGGGAGCACCAGTTCCCTCAAGATTACAGGTACACCTTGCTGACGAATGCCAAGTAGCACGAAAGCCGGGTCTAGGGTCTCATGCACTACCACTTAACCTCTAAGCCAGTGAGCTGTCACTTAATTGTGTATATGTTTAACTTCAACGGATCCATAACCTTGCTCAGCCTTTGATCCATTGCGTGGGGTGGATAACTGTCTTACACCCAACATGGATTGTTTTCGGGACGAAACGACCATCCAGTGCTTCCAGGTTTTCAATGATGGTTTAACTTTAGATCGACTTTTGAATTCAACCGTTAAAGTGAATTCAACCGTTAAAGTCTCTTCTGTTTTTTAGTTTGTTATTCAATAGACTCTTTAACCTTTTTCATGTAATGTTCTTTTTACATAATGTCATTTTCATTATACAATGACACAACAAACATCTTGTTACTAACCGTAAGGAGTTAAAACGCTGGATAAAAATACCTTTTACAATAACCCTTTACAAGTTGAATAATACTTAGAATTATTTGTTGAAGTCACCAAACTTCATCCTAACTGACTCATCTAGATGGTTTAAAGTTACCGAAATGACTTTGATATCACTTATCTACTTCTACATTTGTAAACTTCTAATTCATATTATCATTATTGTTATTCATTATAGGAAAATATTCCCTGTAAATTCAATCAACATCCAATCAACTTATCATTACCTAAACAGAATTCTTCAAAACTATCTAAAATATACTTTAATCCATTATTTGATACATATATAACAAAAGAATGTTTAATGAATACTAAGACTAATCCTATTGAAATAAGCTCTCAGAGTACAATTCATGAAAATGATAAACCTCACCATCATCATCATCATCTTCTTCTCTATAATCAACAATTACACAATTCAAATATAAAGCACAACTGTACTAACAATTTTCAATCTAGTTATCTTGATCCTACAAGATATTTATCTTCAAAGTCAACTATGAATAAAACTCCTCATTTAGATCCAAAGGTCACGAATAATTCACATTTTCATAAAAAGTTATCAGGATCATCAAACTTTGTTGAATTCATTGAAAGTTCTCCAACAGTTCAAAACGAAATTTTATGTGATTCCTTGACTACTTATTCGGGTAACTTACCTCAAAAATCAATGATACCACAAACAATCAAACGATTAATCATTCAACAAGATAATCCGGATAAGAATAACACTAATCATTTGGAATCAATGGAACCTTCTCTATTTCATAATATATCAATAAATGAATCCAATGATTCCAAACTCATCTGTCCCTTAAATGATTTGAATCTCTTTCCTACTAATATAAATTCTAATTGTTCCAAATTATCAAGTCAATGTAATTTATCATTACTTGACTATGGTCAATCAAATTATATACCATATTCAAATATAGATTCAGAAATCAATCAAATACCAATAGTGAATAACTTACCGTATAGAAATAATAATGATCATGTCACTAATATGACAGATTGTTTAAATCATTGTCATTGTTCAACATTCAATAAAATAACTAATATTAAACATTTATTAGATGATTCTTTAATATGGACTAATTCTAATAATAATCATCCTCATCATCAACATTACACAATGAATACATCACCTTTATTATCTTTATCCCATAATTATTGTCAACAATGTTTAATACATAATCATTGTAACCATAGGAACCAAATATCACAAATAGATCAATATGAAGATTCTAGAAATTCATCAATACAACCAGAATTCAATTCAATGACAAATACTTCTGATAGTACTTGATTTATCCAATTCAACTTTTCTTATTTAACTTTCTATTCACTCTTTTCTTTTCTTCCATACATGTTTTATGTATTCATTATTGTATTAAATGTACAATGATTAGAATGTACGCACAAAAATAAACAAAAGAAGAACTGTTTAAGTTAGCTACTATATAATTCCTTATTCAAAAAATGAAATCATCACGTATCTATGGTCATGAATATTTAATTTCACATATCAACTATATCATAAATGAATGTTACATAATATACATCAAAGAATAATATCTTCTACTTGCTTATGATAAGAAAGTATGAATTCACAAATAAGTTCAATGGTTCCTAATATTTTCCGTTGCCAACCCCCTCTCCCCCCCGCCAAAAAAAAATTGTGTTTTCAAAAAAAGAACATTTTGAAAGTTCGATTTAGAAAACAATTTGCTTGGTAACTGTTCAACTTTTATTATTATTATTATTCCCATGTTTACAGTGTTTGTCTTTTAATAATCTATTCCATTGACCTTGAACCATGTCGCAATTTTAATCTGAATTGTATATAAAGATAATTTTTTCTTGTATTGTTTTTTTTTAGGGGGGGTTGGAGGGAGAGTAAATGATTTATGTTCTCTTTTTGTTCCTCTCTCTCTCATTCTCACTCTTATTTATCACTTTCAACTTATTCTCTTGGATACCTATATTTATTTTTTCCAGCTTTTTCATCTATTAAAAGATAGATATTCTTTATCTTTTTCAATAAAACTGATGGAAATCATTAGTTGTAATAAACTTTTTTTTTCCATTATGACGCTTATACAAACAAGGAAACTAATATAAAATGCTATAGTTACATAATCATATACATATTGAAGTAAATAAACAAAAAAATCAATAAAATTCATACATTCCTTTATATAATATTCAATATTTAAAGATCATTTCATCAGATGAAGGATATGAAATTCTAACACTAACTATTCAATTTTCACCCTTCTATCATCTTTTTCGTCATTCAATTTTCAATGTTTGTTTGTTGTTGTTGTCGTTTTTGATGATTATTTAGCTCTTGTTTTCTTTTGTTTCTCTTTTTTTTTTAACATCTAATCAAAGTGAAGGTAACCATTATCATGATTACTATTCCTGTGGATACTGATAATCAATGACATGTGATTACTTGTGACATAATGAGAAGTAATTTCAGTTGTACAGTTGGCTTTATTTTAAACAAAACACATATATATATATATATATATATATATATATATATATATATAGACAGAACAACAGAACAATTAATATATATATGTGAAAAGAATTAATGAATAAATCAACATAATTATTTTTTCAATCAAAATATATGTATCTATGCTTTTGTTTCCATAGAAACATGACTTTATTTGTATTTGAATGTATAAAATTGGAAGATGATTTAATGATTATCACTTAGTTGTCTAATGGTAGAATACAAATAACTGCAAATTCTTAAAGGACGAAACGGCCATCCAGTACTTCCAGGTTTTTCATGGTGGTATAGCTTCAATTGATTCATGATTTCAACTAATGAAAATACTGAATTCTCCACAAAACCCCCTCAATTTCTTAAAGATCATAGATTTCATTCATGATAGTGTCGTGAAGTCATATTGTAGAAAAGTGTCAAACTAAGAGGAGAAAGTTATTCATTACTTTTGGATTCGATAACGATAGTCTAGATAATTGAGGTTCATTACTTAAAAAAATATTAAATCTTAATAATGAAACTATTTATTGCTATAACGATAATATGCGTTAATAATATTTATTAGTGGTTAAAATAATTAATCGTTATATAACACTTATATACTAATGAACATTCATTGATGTCCTTCCATTAACTTTGATTGCCGATAACTGACCAACTTCGTGGAAGTGCGAAATAAATTAATCTGGATGACACTTAACGTAAACCATTCTCTACAGTTAAGGAACTTATTGCAAATGCCACTATGCTGGCATATTAGGACACTCAATCACCCATTAGTACGTTTGGGATTTTCTTCTAGACGGTTGCTAGAAACTGAATCGAGGTACAGCAATTTCGGTAGGGAAGTCCTACCTAAGTAGTGTGCTGTACGGTATTTTCAAAACTCTATTAGAGGCCGAGAATTCACCTCTTTTACTGATCATAAAGCCCTTACTTTCTCTTTAAGCTCATTACGTAAAAATATTAAACTATTTGTTGCTATAACGATAATATGGATTAATGATATCCATTAGTGGTTAAAATTAATCGTTGAACAACACTTATCTACTAATGAATGTTCATTGATGTCTTTGCTGAAATGAAACCGTGTTCAGTTTCCAAGCGGCCAATGAAAACCAGTCGTAAGTTGTTGGAAACGATATGCTTATCTAAACATGGATTTAAATAAGTCCTTACACTGGATTATTTTACTTCAGATTTTTTAGTGCATATCACAGACATAGATCTACCAGTGCATTACAACACCGAATAGTGTTGAGTAAGTCAAAACGTCAAAACTCCGCCTGTAGCTCTTCTAGAGTTACTGCCGGTCCCAAGCCCGGGTAAAAGAGGAGGGTTGGGCATGGGGTTAGCGACCCCATCCCGTAGAAAAGCTAACTCGCTAAAAAAACGCTAACCAGGAAAAATAATTCAAACCATTTAAACTCTGCCCTGGGAGTTGAAGGAATAATTATGACGTCTCATGATGAAAGCCGAAATTCTTCGGAAGTCACGAGACCGATGCACCTTCTAACAACCAGAGCAACACTCTTTATAGGTACATGGAACGTCCGGACAATGTGGGAGACAGGAAAAACCAGCCAAATAGCAATGGAAATGAGGAGATACAAATTGGCAGTACTCGGAATCAGTGAAACCCATTGGACACAAACTGGACAACAAAGGCTAGATACAGGAGAGATGCTGCTGTACTCCGGTCACGAAGGGGAAAATGCTCCACACACTCAGGAAGTTGCTCTAATTCTGTCCAAAGAAGCACGAAATGCACTTGTGGGATGGGAATCTCATGGACCCAGGATAATCAAAGCATCATTCAGAACAAAGAAGGAAGGGATCACAATGAACGTTATCCAATGTTATGCAACCACCAATGATAGCAACGACGATGGTAAAGATCAGTTCTATGAAAGGCTGCAATCATTTATAGAGAAGTGCTCACTGAAGGACCTCACCATCCTGGTGGGAGATCTAAATTCTAAAGTTGGAGTGGACAACACAGGATCTGAAGATGTAATTGGACGACATGGATTAGGAGAGAGAAATGAAAATGGGGAGAGACTTGCAAACCTATGTGCATTCAACAAATTGGTTATAGGCGGCACAATATTCCCACACAAGCGCATACACAAATCTACATGGATCTCACCGGACAAAACCACAGAGAACCAGATAGATCACATCTGTATCAACAAAAAATTCCGAGGATCAATGGAAGATGTGAGAACCCGGAGAGGAGCTGACATAGCTTCAGATCACCACCTGGTTGTAGCCAAGATGAGACTGAAGCTAAAGAAAGACTGGACAACTGGACAAACAGCACTACAAAGGTTCAATACAGCCTTCCTTCGAGATACTGACAAGCTCCATGAATTCAAGATAACTCTCAACAACAGGTTCCAGGCTCTACAGGATCTACTAAATGAACAAGAAACTACTTTGGAGGACAACTGGAAAGGGATAAAAGAAGCACTAACTTCAACGTGTCAGGAGGTTCTTGGTCCTAAAAAGCATCATCACAAGGAATGGATCTCTATGGGAACCCTGGACAAAATTCAAGAAAGGAAGAACAAGAGACTAGCAATTAACAACAGCCGAACACGAGCAGAGAAAGTCAAAGCACAAGCAAACTACGCAGAAGCAAACAAGCAAGTGAAGAAGAGCATTGAAGCCAACAAGCGAAAATACATGGGAGAACTATCAACGGCGGCGGAAAAAGCTGCAAGAGAAGGGAATATGAGACAACTATATGATACAACGAAGAAATTGGCAGGAAGATATAGCAAACCAGAGAGACCAGTCAAGGACAAAGAAGGAAAGACAATCACTGAGATTCAAGAACAGATGAAAAGATGAGTAGAATACTTCGAGGAACTGCTGAATAGACCAGCCCCGTTGAACCCACCGAACATCGAAGCAGCCCACACTGACCTTCCAATAGATGTCACTCCACCAACGATCGAAGAAGTCAAGATCGCCATCAGACAAATCAAAAGTGGGAAGGCGGCAGGACCTGACAATATACCAGCTGAAGCACTGAAGTCAGACATTGAAGTAACAGCAAACATGCTTCATCTCCTATTCAGAAAGATTTGAGAGGAGAAACAAGTGCCGACGGACTGGAAAGAAGGATATCTCATCAAGATATCAAAGAAAGGAGATCTGAGCAAATGTGAGAACTACAGAGGCATCAGTTTGTTGTCAAAACCAGAAAAGTTTTCAAAAGTGTTGCTGGACTGGATGAAACACAGTAGACGCTCAACTTCGAGATCAAGAGGCTGGATTCCGTAAGGATCGGTCGTGCACAGACCAGATTGCGACACTACGGATCATCGTTGAACAATCAATTGAGTGGAACGCATCACTATACATCAACTTCATCGACTATGAGAAGGCGTTTGACAGCGTGGATAGGAGAACATTATGGAAACTTCTTCGACACTATGGAGTTCCTGAAAAGATTGTCAACATTATCCAGAACTCATACGATGGACTACAGTGCAAAGTCATGCATGGAGGACAGCTGACAGATGCATTTCCAGTAAGGACCGGAGTCAGACAAGGCTGTCTACTCTCCTCATTCCTCTTCCTTCTGGTGATTGACTGGATTATGAAGAATTCGACATCTGACGGGAAATACGGAATACAATGGACAGCTCAGAATCAATTAGACGATTTGGACTTCGCAGATGACCTAGCCCTCCTCTCTCATACACACGAACAAATGCAGATGAAGACCGCAAATGTAGCAGCAGCCTCAGCATCGATAGGCCTCCACATTCACAAAGGAAAAAGCAAGATTCTCAAATGCAACACGGAGAACACCAACCCAATTACACTTGATGGCGAAACCCTGGAAGAGGTGGAAACATTCAAGTACCTGGGGAGCATCGTTGATAAACAAGGAGGATCGGATGCAGATGTAAAGGCGAGGATTGGCAAAGCAAGGGCAGCATTTCTACAATTGAAGAACATATAGAACTCAAAACAACTCTCAACCAATTTCAAGGTCAGAATCTTTAATACGAACGTCAAGACAGTCCTACTGTATGGAACTGAAACGTGAAGAACTACTACAGCCATCATCAGGAAAGTACAAGTATTTATAAACAATTGTTTACGCAAAATACTCAACATTCATTGGCCGGATACTATCAGCAACAGCGTTTTATGGGAGAGGACAAAACAGCTTCCAGCTGAAGAGGAAATTAGGAAAAGACATTGGAAGTGGATCGGACATACATTAAGGAAATCACCAATGTGCATCACGAGGCAAGCCATAACTTGGAATGGTGGAGGGAAGCGGAAAAGAGGAAGGCCAAAGAACTCACTACGCCGGGAAACAGGAGCCGATATGAAAAGGCTGAATAGCAACTGGAAAGAACTGGAAAGGAAGGCTCAGGACAGAGTTGGATGGAGAATGCTGGTGAGCGGCCTATGCTCCTCGACGAGGGGTAACAGGCGTAAGTAAGTAAGTCAAAACGTTAGATCATCAATTTATGACACAATTTTCTGGTAATTGCTTATATCCAGTTTTTGATAAACATAGAATTGAATACTTCTTTAAAAATATATTCAACCAGTATCCGGAGCTCAATGAACTATCAGTAAAACTCCTAAATGTTACACATGGCACCACTATTACGGAACGATTTGAATTCCCAGAAGCATATAAGCTAGCTCTCGGAAGCTAGGCAAGATAAAGAATAAGTTTGGTAATGTTCGAGATTGGGTAATAATCCGTCCCTCAATCAGTTCCCGTTGCATATGAAAATCTACTAGTGATCAAAAACAACTTAGAATAAAGCTCGCTCTAGTTCGATTTGTCCGACCCCACCACCACAAGTAAACATTTGCTTTGAACGTTATCACTGTATTTTATAAAAAAATGGTTAGAGACTCGATAAAACAGTTGATGAATATGTCTACAAAACACCTGTTTTAACTAGTTGAGTCCTTGAATGCTCGTGTATGTCATTCGGACTGAGAAAATATGAGAACAAGTTTTCAATATTTTGATAACAATGTTATAACAATGTTTTTTCGAGGACTTGACTTTGAACATGCGCATAATGACAGCCATTTGACAAGCAAATTAGAGTAAAGAAACCCAACTCCAACATCTAGATCTAGCATTCAGAGGACTTCAGTAACATAATACAGGAATGATAAACTTGAATTTCAGCAACTTAATGATATCCTCCTTGCTGAAAACCAAAGTGATAGTTTCAGAGTACCTGAAACCCCCCACAATCAAGTCATCTAAAACTTTTGATGCTAAGTTTTTAAAGACAGACTCCATGAAACTGCCTAAGTTTCAACTTTGTGTGATAGAACTAATCGTAAAGTTAGCGATGGTTAGGTGCAATGACTCTAGCCTTAGTCGGTAAAGCTGTAAATGCGTCTGACACAATGATCAATGAAGTCTCGAAACCATAGGTGGACAACATTCGTATTCCTCTGGTAATAACTGCGAAATGCCAATTCAACTTACAGACTTTTTGTCAAAGAGTTCATAACCATGTGTGGTGTGACAGGTCGAGAACTCGTCATTTTTGACACTTATAAACCCTCAACTTTCTTCCTTAAGTCACCATATAACGAGTACACTCTGTGAGAGTTTTGGCATTCCAATTACTTATCTTACTTTACTTATGTTATGCTATTTGTTTCTGGTCCAGGCTGACTTAACACATACTTTGTTGCACTTAAGTTACTTGAACTGTCTTCAAAGAATAGACCTTATCAAACAAGCTCAACCTAGGATAAAAAAAACAACAATTTCAATCATCAATTGCGATCAAAAACTGTAAAGCTGAAGCTAAAGGCGATTAATTTGACTCGGTAGTGAAGTGAGAGTTGATGCCGGATGAGCTGTAGATGTACCGATTAACAGCACCCCTCGACATTCTAGAGAATTCATTAACACCCTATCCTTATAGTTCAGCACAGATCTTACCTCATACGTAACCCAGCAAAAACTATTATCCACCCAAAATTATTGTATTTTTTATAATTCATTTTACAACATGATTCATTGAACGGATTATGAAGGACTCTGAAAGCTTCAATAGAGTAGACGAAAGTACTGTAAAATAAGAAAAAGGGAAAAGATAAACATAAGTACCAATTAATTATAAGCAGTGAATTTGGAAAATTAACCCTTCATTGTCGAATTCACCAATCAACATAGACATGGTGAAAAATAACTTTACAACACGAAAAAATCAAGGACCTTGAAGCGAATACCACAGTATCTGACAAAAAGACAGTCTTCTTTCTGGCTGGAAAGCACAGTTTTCAACAAGTCCTAAAAATTTCAGCACACGAAACAATGTTTCACTTTTCTTCTTGCTTCTCATTTGTTTTCAAAACTGATGTTACATTTGCATATGTCAATACACTGAAGACAATGTTACACATTTTATTTTTATATCTTCAGATTTTTACGTAAGGATAAAAACTCTTTATGTTGATCCAACTTTTGACGCCAAAGGATGGTAAACTTTTAATGTTTCTCGCAAAACAGGTGCTCTTTAGGAGCAATTTTGAAAACTCATTATTTTTTAAAACGTTATCACAATGTTCATTCGTTACTAAAATGGCAGACCAGTAATATTAGAAAACACGAGTTATAAATCAAGGTACTGTTTACTATTTTCTACATGTTTTTCCTATACAAGTTCGCATAATAAGACATTTTCGAATACAGCAAACTATTAGAATATTACTCATCGATGTCAAGCACGTTTAACCGAAGATTCTGGATTTGTATCACCTTGATCTTCCCTTCCCTACCAACAAAGAGGAATGAGCTGTTGTGGTGAACAACTCACTTAAATAAATATTTTTTTATAAATATATCGATTCTTTATTAGCTGTCTTGTTTTTTTAATGGTAAAACAATGGGTAGCATTCCTGCAGTTGAAGAATATATGGAGCACAAAATGACTATTAACTAATATCAAAGTCACATTCTTTAATACGAACACAAAGACAGTTCCACTGTACGGAGCTGAAGCTTGGAGAACTACTACAACCATCATCAGAAATGTACAAGTATTTATAAACACTTGTCTTTACAAGACAATATCCGTTGACCAGATACCATTAGCAACAGCCAACTGTAGAAAGAACAAACCAACAACCAGATGAAGGGGAAGTTAGGAAAACACGTTGGAGTGGATAGGACGAGCATTACGGGAATCATCAAAATAACTCATGGAACAAGCTCTAACTCGGAATCCTGAAGGGAAATGGAAAAGAGGAAATTTGATGAACGCACTACATGTAGCTATAAGTAAATTCATAAAATCAATAGCTTTGGATACTGACCTTATTAGTTATAAAAGACTCACCTAGCTGAAGGCGCGCGGTCATGCATCCGCACCGGATCACGAGAGGGGACGCCGTGCTCAACTTCTCCTGAGATCACTAGCCAGATTAGATCAGACACATCTCGATGTATTGATAGCCTAACAAATATATTTTCGAACATCTTAGCTTCTGACTTTTGGTTTCACCGTGTGAACACCATTAAGTTTTAGAAGATGTTGGTGTTCGGATGTTGTCAAAAAACAATACCTATGGCATCTTCAACAGTGTATCCCTCAAAGCACAAATCTCTTGCAAAGTGAAGGCCGAGAAAAGTGAAATAAAAACATTGAAATAGCTATTTTGGGAACATATACGACACTTAAAGAGGAGGAAAGAAAAAGACTGGAAAATGCTATGGACTACATGAATTTTATTTCCGCAAAAATAATAATTAGTTTCATAAAAATGTAGCTGATGGTCATCATGAATTGACTGGAAACTTTAAAAAGCGAAATTGTCACAAGAAAATTTAATATATACAGGTCAAAACACTTTTATTTCCTTATTTGTTCATATTGTGCAATGTTTAACATTCTCATCAACGCGGAAACCGCGCTATATTCAGTTTCAAGGTCAGGATTAGGCTGAATGGATAGTTTAGTAAGTGCATTATTTGTCATCGTCTTTCTAATTTTCAGCTCTTAGATGTAGTTTCGGCAGTAAAATTTGGGTTCAACCTATATATAGACCTCTTGCGTGACTGGGATTTCTCTGCTTTAGTAGTATCATTTATAGCATTTATGCTCATTTTGTCAAGTTTCGGTAAGTGATGGTAACAACGATTATTGTTAAGAAATATTTGATGGCAAGCTTGCATCTTTCTTCTTTATTGGTCTGAGAAAGACCCCCTTTATAAGATCCTACATCAACAAGAAGATAGATGAAGCTTCAAAAGAAATACATAGAGAGTTTCATAAAAAAACCTCGCATATTGTATTTGAAAAGAACCTTCCTGTCTGCGGCCAAACTGTGGTAATCCGTACTGTCGTTATTTGGATTTTTTAGGAAAATGTACTCTCAAGTGCTCGGAAGTATAAAACATTGGGTTTGTTTATAATTTGCAGTTGTAGAATGTTTTGTAGAGTATATAAAGTGGAACGAAGGGTTTGTTTCTGGAAGCGTTTACCCAAGAAATGATGATCTTACAGTTTTGTGCACGAGTGTAAGTTGTCACTGATTATACACCGACTAAGACTTTTTGTCTATTTTCAACTTTATTGAGTACCCAAGTTTTCAGCTTTATTTGTCATATCTTGATAAAAGTCACATAAGCATTCGAAAGAACACTCTTATTTCCATGTGTAGTTATGTTTTTGGATTACAAATAGTGAAGAATAACTTGATAACTAATAGTATACTTCCCAATCATTCAAATGGTTCAAATGGTTGAGGACGGAATAGAAGAAGCTTTCGCTTAACGGGCTTCCGTGTCTGGTAGCAGTGGATCACCAATACCTCCAGGTAAGAACCTAGGCATATGAACGATAATAGAGGAAAAAAAAGAATTTGGTAAATCATAATAATATGTTATCCTTAGTCCTTAAGAATAAGTCAAGTTTCCTATTAAAGGACTCCTGGGAGGTCGCTTGGACTAGCTCAGTCGGCAGCGAATTCCAGCACTTGACAACTCTAACGGAGTAGAAGTTGTGTCTGCAGTCTGTTCTGCTATGTAGGGTCTCCAATTTCTGGGTGTTACCTCTTAGGTTAGTGTTATGACTAAGCTTAAGAAGATGTTCAAGGGGATGACCAGAAGTATTAAGGATACTATAAGTCATAAGAAGATCACCTCTGAGACGCCTGTACTCTAACGGGTAAAGGTTAAGTGATTGGAGGCGCTCTTCATAAGGTTTGAATTTGAGTCCCCGAACTGATTTCGTGGCTCGACGTTGTATACGTTCCAGAGTGTCCTTATCCTTGTGGAGGGAGGGAGGAAATACTATGTTTCCGTACTCTAAATGGGGACGAATAAAACTGTTGAAGATTATATGGAAGGTTCTACCGTCAAACTGGCCAAAAATGAGCTTCAATGTTAAATAACATAAATCACTAATAACCACTTACATTGTCTTAACCTTGCATTCAGTCGTGGTTGGAAAATAGATTAAGAGCATCATTTATAAAAATCATTTCCTCTTTCGGGAACTCAACCCAATTCCTTTGTATGATCTATAAAAACTACGTAATATAACCGTACCAAACTAAGGATTTTATGGGTAATTATATTTCCACTTCGTCAAGCATGATTGACAAAAATGGTTTTAACTAGCCTTTAGTTTATTGAAATATGGGACTACGATATGGATTTACTCAAAAACTCGAAGACAAGTAGTGTCACTTCCAACTACAAGTCAATCTTCAATTTATGTCTAGACTTATCTACTTCTCTTCTCAACACTTTACGCCATTGAATGTTTACTACTTTGTAAAACAATATTCACGCCTATCTGTTATCGCCTTTAAGGACAAGATTATCACTGGTGCCCTTTTGTACCAATATATATGTGTTTAAATAAAAAATAAATCACAGGTAATTATCATGGTTGGGAATCTTCCAATTGTTTATTTAAACAAATTATGATTTGAAAATAAGTTCTTGTATTTAAAGTATAGAAGTTAAATTTTTTTTTACATCTTAATATTTTTTCAGTATACTAGGACTTTTTGGCTTTGAGTCAGTGATAACAATTTGTTTATACTCTCACTAACGGAAAAAAAACCGACTTTATAATTTAAACCGTAAAAATTATCATCAGATTTAAGTAAGCTCCACCAATCGCAAGCCAACTGTCTTGTTTTCAGTTCTTTACTTAAATGAAGAGTGCCAAATTTATCAGACTGAAGTTTTAGGTCCTTGATGTTTCCCTAAACAAATCTGTTTTCATTATGTTTTAACCTCCAGCTTGACAATATCCCGAAATTTCCCTACACTTTTTGATTTTCTGTACGTAATCTCTTACTACGACCGATACTGTTACTCCTTCTACTACTGTGAAATTTGTCTTAAAATAACGTTAACTTAGTGTACTAATGCTATATGCCAACTTGAACCGATGCATAAACGTGTCAGGTTTCACTTTGCGTATGCTGATGATGACGATGATCAATGATACCAATTTTTATATGCTCGCTATTATCTATTCCGTGTTCAGATCTATAAGGAATTCCTCTGGACAAATCCATTGCATCCGGAGCTTTTTGTTGATATTCGACGAATGGAAGCTGAGGTTGTACGCATGTGTGTTACAATGTTCCATGGAGATAAAGATGCATGCGGTACTGTAAGTTTAAGTTATTTTCAAACCATAGGAGTGTGTGTGCATTAAAACCTACCAGTGTGATTTTTATGACTGTTTAATTGGCTTAACTTTTGATTAGATATGGCTAAAATGTGATTACTGATATAGTTTATTCGTCCTTAATGAGCGTCACATCATAACCGAGTATACTTCAAAAGACAGAACGACTAACGACTTGGTTGAATATATGCGAATATATATTATGAAATCAAAGATACTATTTATACACAAAACGTTCACCCAACATAGCATGAATATGGTTTGCTAGTTAATTAAAAAATAATCGACTACAGATGAAAAAAAAAGATCACAGACTAACAAAACTTCATTTCCACATGTTGTAACAGCCATATGACTTTTAAGGGTAAATATTGTCATGCTCAAATATTCGTCAAAGTACAGCAATACGTATGTTTCTGTAGTGTGATACCATATAAAAAGTTGAGATTGTTTAGTGTATAAGAGTAAATTATTTCATTTGATCAGATACGCTATTTTTTTAAACACAAGCATCGATACAAGGAGACACCAAATGGATATCCACCACACTTTTTCATTCGATTTTCGTGTGGGCTAAAATACTGTTCGAGCGCCCGAACCAAATCAGATGGTTTTCTTAGGGGGACGCTTTCCGAGCCTTCGACCTAAAGGTCTAACCCACAAAGCAGTAGAAAAACGTTTTGGGAAATGCAGTCCCATGGTAGCCAGTGACCAATAATAAGTTTTTCACGCCATTTTTACTTTCAAGATCGTGGAGCCCATGTGGACCTATATTTTGTAATCAAGGTTTTACAACTCCTCTAGGTGGATCCTCTATATCCATCACTCGGTTAAAGCTCCGGACATTCACTTTTCGTCCTTTCAATTTCGTAAACAGTCTCAACACAAGCCCCCAAATGCCCTGGTACGGCCGAGAGTAGGGAGAGTCTGCTCTCCCTCTCGAAATGCTCTCATATGGCCACGCGAATATATAGCCTCTGCCAGGGAAGTCCTACTCACTGCCTACTCGTGGCGGGGGTGTTGTTTACGAAATTAAGAGGACGAAAAGCGAATGTCTGGCGCTTTAACCGGGTTGGTGGATGTGGAGGATCCACCTAGGGGAGTTGGAAAACCCTGATTCCAAACCACTGGTGCACATGGGCTCCAGGATCCTGAAGGAACGAATGGCGTATGAACCAACTGTTGGTCACCAGCTACCATGGGACTGCATCTCCTCACGATGCTCCACTGACTTGTGGACTAGACCTTTAGGTCAAAGGCTCCGAGTGTAGCCCCCTAAGAAAACCACCTGTTTCAGTCTGGGCACCTGGGAAGTATCACAGCCCTCACACAAATCAAATGAGATTTGTGAGGCGCACATTTATCTGGTGCTTCCTTGTACCAATATTTATGCGTTTAAATAAAATAAAATAAAAAATCACCACAAGAAGGATGCGAGTAGGACTTCCTTGACAGTGGCTGTATATGCGGGGCCATGTGAGAGCATTTCGAGAGGGAGAGCTGACTCTCCTCACCTTCGGCCATACTAGAGCAGCATTTAAAGGCTCTACTTCACATTTGTTTCCTCTTTAGGATCTATGTACATACAACCTCATAGACAAATAATACCAAAAACTCATAAAAGTTCTGATGTTCATTAAGTCATAGGACTAATTCAAATAAACAGTATATTATTGTTATTTGTATTATATACTTTAAAAGTAGTAATAAGATGTTTAGGAGTTAAAATAAAAATGTCTTTCGATGTCAACATGGACAAAGTTTTGTGATAAGAAGATTACCTGACGTGAATGTTTTATCCATGAAGGCTTTGGTATGTATTCTGTACTAGACGCAAAATCTGTTTATTCGTTCGATTGTCTTAATATCAGTCAGTCAGCTACAACGTAGGACTAGGCGCGTATATGCATCGCTCCAAGTTGCCATGCTTCATTAGTACAACAAGATAAACAACGAATTCATATATTTAGTTACTTCAATGGTAGTGAAAAAGATTTCATGTGAGGATATGATACAGAAAGAAAGAATTCACAAGGTTTATATAGTTCTGAGGTACACCTTTCAATGACAGACACTGCCACAGAACCTCTCGGTCTACAGAGTCAAATGCTGCTTTTAGGTCAAGAAAAACTATCATTGTCGGACGCTGATAAGTATGCCTGTGTTCTAAAACCTGATAAATAGTGAATATGTGGTCGATACAGTGACAACCAGATCTGAAGTCAGCCTGGTTATCTCGTAGTTTCCTCGTTTCAGATTAGCTATAGCTTTTTGAACTTCAATTAGAGTCGTGAGGTCTACTTCAATGTTCCATTCAGACTGTTTGGGAATGGTGGGTAGTTGTAGAGTAGCTGAAGGCCAGCTCAACTGTTCCCTAAAGTGTCCCACCCATCGTTCTAAATATCTGGGCTGAGAGTAGATAAGAGTGTAGTTTTTTTCCGACATCGTCTCACATTTGACGTATTTATTCAGGTTTTTCTTATAAGTCTGAGAAGTTATCTTGTGCTACCCTACAGCCGTTGTCTTCGCCATCTCTTTTGGTTTTGTCATCCACCATTGCTCACGATCGTCTCATAGACTTTTAATTAACCTAGGTCTGATTTGTTCCCGCTCGTCATCGTGCTCAGAGCCTAATGGAATTAGTTTACAAGACTCTATCAATGCAATAGATGTCGCAGAAATTCACTGGTTTTCCGTGACCGTTTGGTTCAAATCATCAATAAGTGCCATAACTATTTCTACAGCTGTTCTTATATCTTCCTAGGCAATATCTGGGTCGTCCTCGTTTTCAAAATTGCTTAAGTGTGACTTCAGCTGTTCCTGGTATTTACTTTTGGTTTTATCATCAATGAGTTCAATTATAACCGGTTTTCTTAATATGGCTTTTCTGAGTCCAGTGAGGCGCAAGCAAATGTATGCTCGTATTATGGCATAATAAGAGTCTAAATATGTATTCGAGAATGAGCAGAAATTTATCGAACCCCTCCAACGATGACTGATGTCAGTATGGTCTATTTGAGTCCAACGTCAGTTTGGTACAGAGGTTCAATATGTTAGACAATGTCTCTTTCTATGCTTAAAATTATTGCTTGTTAGATATAAACCATTGTCTGAGCACAGTTTGAGCGGACGGTCATCATTATCTGTTCACTGAGCCGGAATACTAAAATACCCACCTAAATGTTTTTCTCTTTGGTTTAAGCTACATGCTTCGGTATTAAAGTAGTCAACTGCTACGAGTACTATGTATGGGTGTTTAGCTTTTTGAAGAAGTTCAGAAAGCTTTCTGTAAAATTCACCTTTGACTTCGTCCTGAGTGCAAAGCCAGATAAACGGAGGGTGTATCTCGTCGGCTCCCCGTTTTGACCAGGCGAGGTCACGTGGATGATCACACTAGAGTCCTATATGCGTCTTAGCCAAGGAAGCCTGTTGGTCGATTTGACATAGGGTACGTACGTTGAAGGCTTCAACGTATAGGTTGGAGACAGGTTTCAGTAGACTTGAGACAGTATTTCTCGCACTAGACTCGTTAGCCACGGTGACACTTGAGGAGGACGTTTAGAGTTGATAGTCCAAATAGGAGGGATAATAGGAATCAAAGAGGTAAATCGACTATGAATACAGTGGTTTTGAGTGCTGTTAGAAGCATGAGGATGGTTTTCACTTCTCGGTTTCTCACACTGTTTAAGGGTTCTTCCGGAGGTACCTGAAAAAGAAATTAGGTTAGAGGTGATCTTAGTGACCTGAGCGGAGCGAATTTCCACGAAAGGTATTATAAGCTAGCTAGTCCTCCTCAAAGTTATTTTGACTTATGACCTAACGTAGGTGTTTTTAACTAAAGCATCTGTCCCATATTGGCTGACTATTCGACAACGTCAGCTGACAGTTTCGTCATGCTCATATTTATTTTTGGATATTGACAAGACTGAAGATAATTTCAAACTAAGCTTGCTGACGCCGAATCGCACTGTTATTAGACGTCAAAGCACTAGTTGATATTAATGACTTTATTTGGGCTGAATTTGCACAATTCTATAAGTTCAAACAAGTTTAAATTTGTGGAGATAAAAGAACTACTTGGCATTTGGAAATTTGGGATTTTCTTACAGTCTAATTTTGGATTGTTTTACCCGAATGTACCCAACTTGCATTTCTGCGACATCCAGATCGACATAATCATACAAGTAGTCTGACTTTCGCTTCATTACGTCTCCGAAAAAATAATACACTCACCATCTGGGATTATCTTTATGTTTTCATTTTGCTAGGTACTATATCCAACTATATTGGTCAACGACTAGAATAAAATTCACAAGTAAATTTATCCCAGGCAAACAATAAAGAAGAAATAAATGAGATCTTTGGGAAAAGTCTTAGAATGAAGTCGGTGTGAATATAGGCAACAGTGAATTAAAAATGTCTCCTTTTCCCCTAACCCGGGATAAATAATGCGTATTTTTCCCCAAAATTTCCCCATTCAAGGGAAATGTGTCGAAATCACCACTTTTACCTTTCTCAAAATATCTACTTTTCCCAAAAACTAGTACCGATTTGTCTACTGTTCTCCAAAATTAACACCAAATCTTTGATTCTTGTTCAGTATTAACGAGTGAAACAGTAGGTTTCTAGCAAAGCCTAATGTACTAGTATAGTGTATACTTCGTGATTTCATTTTTTAATTCCCTAGGTCAAACAAATTATATGCGTACTCGACAATGATCAACATAGTGGTTTAAATAGGAACAATTTATCACACATACAGATGTCAAGATCATTTACATGGGGGACAGTGAAACGTCCACATCCCAAGTGTCAGAAAAAGATGTCTTCAACCGTAATATAAAAAATAATCAGTATGAGGCTTAAATGCATACATTAAGAAAGGTTCTTAGTTGAGACGAGATAGTCATGCATATCAACGTACTCAATCCAAGTGAGAAGTTTGATATGGGTTCAAGGAACATTTATTGGACAAAAAGTATTTACACTAAGGGGTAAGGCGAGTTGTACATTTTTAGGGTCGACCTTTTCTAACCTCACCCTTCGTTTGTGGGATGGCAGCATCGCTGTTATGCTGGTTGTCTGAGAGAAACAGCCTACTGCTGTCACACCTCTGAACAGTTAGCAGTACGACTTCACCCTTAAACCTTGGGTTTACCGCTTTTAGTTTTACTGTTCTTCAACAGACCTACCTGGCATAACAGGACACGAACTCGAGGCCTACTGAGCCATCACCCAACAGTGTCATTATCTAGCTTCAGTCAGTCAGTATTCACAGTATTATTTCTAAATTTATTGTTTCTTCTTACCCATTAGACTACATCAGGAGGGACAGAAAGCATTCTTCTTGCATGTTTGGCTTATCGTCAGCTTGCACGTGAACATGGTATCAAGCATCCAACTATGTAAGCTTCTGTATATTAATTGTGTAACTCAATTACCTATCACGCGTTTATGTACTTATCTTTAAGCCATATTGTTCGTATTTGATGACTAGTAATAGTACACGAATTCCTCAACTAAAGTAGATGGAGTGAGGATCCAGACATACGATCTCAGTGGTTGAAAATCAAGTGCCCCAATCACTAACCTGCCTCTGTATGCTTCCGTATAAAATGCCCTCTTTATCTTCACTTCGGATAACATTTTTCACCTTCGTTTTTATACTGTTGTTGACCATTGAGGTAGCTTGTTTTAAGACATCGGTGGCATATGTTCCAAGTAACTCATTAGGTAATTTAGGAACTTAGGATCTAAGGAAAGGCAAGGATTAAACTCACCGAACACCATCATGAACGATGTTGAGCCACCACACGGATGCCAACTCAAATTAACAGAATGTTGGCTGCAGTCTGAATAGTTCATTCCTCTACCACGTGTAACTGTGATATTGAGTAATTCAAGTTCAGATCTCTCTGCAAGAATAGGTTCTTTCAAGATTATAGTTCTATTGACAAACGCCAACTATTATGAAGCATAGAATAGATTGGGCTTTTTATTGTTTACTTTTAATCACTTAACAAGCCTATATGGTTATGTAGTTTATTGTTTTGTACATTTTGATGGTGATTTCAATCGTTTTTTTAAAAAATTATTTTCCTTTACCACTTGCGTACTTTATACGAGTCGATTCATAATCACATTGGTTAATATGTATTGTTCCAAATTATATACCTAAGTTAACCACTTAATAGAATCATCTAAATACATCGTAAACCCTCTATTCTTTTTCCATAATCCTATTCATCCATTCATGTTTAACTATTTGATGTGTTTTAATCTATTCGATGAAGTATCGTATTTAGAAGTGATTTGTAAATACAAGACTAACATAAGATTGAATCAGTAACATCTACAACCAATCAGAATGAAGTATTTTTGGGTCAATATGGCGTATACGATTGATGATAACAGGACATTTACATGAAGTTTTACATTTCTAGTTAGGTGGTTTGCGAATACTTTTTTTCCATTTAAAGGTCGTTTCCATCATAGACTGAGATTGGCTGGTAAATTGTTCAAAATCAAATGAACAGTTCATTCTAGAATCGGACTCAGGACTACGTACCCACTATATTGTAAGTGGTCAAACCTACTACCTCCGGATTTCAGGATAAACGTAATATATTTGAACTATTGAGTTAGAATCGAATGATTTACATTTCCAACTACAGTCAGTTCGCCATATAGATCAGTTATTATTCAATACTATCACTCTTGAGTTTGTTGACTCCATAAATTATGGATGCGTTGTAGACCTTTGAGATAATCACTTCGATACTAATCCATAATAAGCACACGTTCTTAGTTTAGCTAAATAAACTACAATTCAGTAGTCTAAAATTAGTAAACTTTCCATGAAACCTGAAAGGCTTGATTGTTATCAGATATAATGTCATGTGCTCACACTATCATGTTGCAGCAGAAAAAGTGCACGCTTATTTCCATTCTCATTAGAAAAATGTTGTATGATATGAATCATAGTCGTGCACAATGACCCAGATGTATTCATGTTTTATCTTGTTCTTGACCCTGAATTCTAGTATCCCACCACACTTATACTTTCACTCTGCCAATTCAAACAGTATTCACAAGATTTAGTCTTTCTATCAGTGCTACTGCATTATTTCGCTTTCCTTTGTTATTGCTATCTCGTCGTATTAAAATGTACAAACGTGACTCCATATACATCTGTCCCAGGCTTTACGTTAATGATGTCTATCTGTAATATCTAGAAATATTGTGCATATAATCTACCAAATTTGTGTCCAAAAAACAGCTCAACCGAACGACATTAGGCTCTTCCAGAAGCTACCCTGGGAACAACCGATCAGAATACACCTTGCGTTAGCAATCTAAAACACAAAAAAATGTAAAAATCGTAGACGTCTAAAAGCTTCAGTGCGATAATTCAGTCTGAAAATTCATACATCTTGGAACTACCAAACAGTAGCTCTTAACAATAAAACTCCTAAATCGTAACCCTATATGATTATGCTACACTGAGAACCTTCAGTGAACAAATCAGAATAAAGTTGGCGTTTCTAAGTTTTAGCCCGATCTTTCAGAGGCAGTTGCAGATAACCTATGGCTCGTACACGTACAATGTATATCACTAAAGTTTCTTCCTCATAGAATTCAGACATAGTTTACTATTGTTTTGTGATCTCTGACCACGATCACATGACAAATCATCAATCAGAATCCCGGCTCTAATTTGTTCTTTTTCTCATCCCTCTGTATCCTGCGTTTGAACAAACTACACGCTAAACTAGCTAAGTCTTTATTGGCTTATGGTTCCCCAGCTTTCTTCTCT
>NC_031502.1:22333750-22335260 GCF_000237925.1 Schistosoma mansoni | reverse complement strand
TACACTCACCATCTGGGATTATCTTTATGTTTTCATTTTGCTAGGTACTATATCCAACTATATTGGTCAACGACTAGAATAAAATTCACAAGTAAATTTATCCCAGGCAAACAATAAAGAAGAAATAAATGAGATCTTTGGGAAAAGTCTTAGAATGAAGTCGGTGTGAATATAGGCAACAGTGAATTAAAAATGTCTCCTTTTCCCCTAACCCGGGATAAATAATGCGTATTTTTCCCCAAAATTTCCCCATTCAAGGGAAATGTGTCGAAATCACCACTTTTACCTTTCTCAAAATATCTACTTTTCCCAAAAACTAGTACCGATTTGTCTACTGTTCTCCAAAATTAACACCAAATCTTTGATTCTTGTTCAGTATTAACGAGTGAAACAGTAGGTTTCTAGCAAAGCCTAATGTACTAGTATAGTGTATACTTCGTGATTTCATTTTTTAATTCCCTAGGTCAAACAAATTATATGCGTACTCGACAATGATCAACATAGTGGTTTAAATAGGAACAATTTATCACACATACAGATGTCAAGATCATTTACATGGGGGACAGTGAAACGTCCACATCCCAAGTGTCAGAAAAAGATGTCTTCAACCGTAATATAAAAAATAATCAGTATGAGGCTTAAATGCATACATTAAGAAAGGTTCTTAGTTGAGACGAGATAGTCATGCATATCAACGTACTCAATCCAAGTGAGAAGTTTGATATGGGTTCAAGGAACATTTATTGGACAAAAAGTATTTACACTAAGGGGTAAGGCGAGTTGTACATTTTTAGGGTCGACCTTTTCTAACCTCACCCTTCGTTTGTGGGATGGCAGCATCGCTGTTATGCTGGTTGTCTGAGAGAAACAGCCTACTGCTGTCACACCTCTGAACAGTTAGCAGTACGACTTCACCCTTAAACCTTGGGTTTACCGCTTTTAGTTTTACTGTTCTTCAACAGACCTACCTGGCATAACAGGACACGAACTCGAGGCCTACTGAGCCATCACCCAACAGTGTCATTATCTAGCTTCAGTCAGTCAGTATTCACAGTATTATTTCTAAATTTATTGTTTCTTCTTACCCATTAGACTACATCAGGAGGGACAGAAAGCATTCTTCTCGCATGTTTGGCTTATCGTCAGCTTGCACGTGAACATGGTA
This sequence comes from Schistosoma mansoni, assembly GCF_000237925.1. NCBI lineage: Eukaryota > Metazoa > Platyhelminthes > Trematoda > Strigeidida > Schistosomatidae > Schistosoma > Schistosoma mansoni. The sequence continues at coordinate 22,334,095 of NC_031502.1, read as the reverse complement.
TCAAGCATCCAACTATGTAAGCTTCTGTATATTAATTGTGTAACTCAATTACCTATCACGCGTTTATGTACTTATCTTTAAGCCATATTGTTCGTATTTGATGACTAGTAATAGTACATGAATTCCTCAACTAAAGTAGATGGAGTGAGGATCCAGACATACGATCTCAGTGGTTGAAAATCAAGTGCCCCAATCACTAACCTGCCTCTGTATGCTTCCGTATAAAATGCCCTCTTTATCTTCACTTCGGATAACATTTTTCACCTTCGTTTTTATACTGTTGTTGACCATTGAGGTAGCTTGTTTTAAGACATCGGTGGCATATGTTCCAAGTAACTCATTAGG
>NC_031502.1:22309869-22333550 GCF_000237925.1 Schistosoma mansoni | reverse complement strand
AGATAACCTATGGCTCGTACACGTACAATGTATATCACTAAAGTTTCTTCCTCATAGAATTCAGACATAGTTTACTATTGTTTTGTGATCTCTGACCACGATCACATGACAAATCATCAATCAGAATCCCGGCTCTAATTTGTTCTTTTTCTCATCCCTCTGTATCCTGCGTTTGAACAAACTACACGCTAAACTAGCTAAGTCTTTATTGGCTTATGGTTCCCCAGCTTTCTTCTCTGTTCTACCCTTGAGTTCAGAAGTCACCAACCAGCCTCTATCATATTTTGAGAAGATGAAGGTTATATATGGGAAACCTAGACACCATCAAACTATAATATTTGGAATAACAATATACATGAACAAGCCCCAAAGTGGCTTTCGGTAGGATAGGCTAAATAAAATTTGGCAGTAGATTAGGAAAGGAAAATCATATAACAGTCATTAATGTTTCAACCGAAAGCCTATAACGAAGGGAATATCTACATATAATAATCTAGTGTCTTATTAATTGTTGATTGAGAATATTTACAATCCCCAAATTAACTCTGAGACTAACCATTTCTTCAATCTTTGTTCTAATGTAACAATTACACCATCCTTTGATTTTCTCTGATCACTTTGCATGATTATCACGTTGTTTTATTTAGCGGATTCCAAGAATTCCATCTTCAACAATAACTGTGGTACCATGTTTTCTTTTGTGGTCACACAAAATGCTTCAGTTGTTATCATACATTTATATATTGTTAAATGTAACTCTTAATTCCGTTTGCAATTTTTTATAGGGTAATTCCAGTCACAGCTCATCCAGCATTTGACAAAGTAAGCTTTATTCTCACTTTAAATTTGTTCCGAAGTTCACTTTTGATGTTTATTTTACAGTGTTTTATTGTATTGAGGCTTTGTCTTAGTTCACAAGATACTGTAACAACTTAAAACAATTAGGTTACGACTTATCACACATCTATCTCATTTAAACAACGACTAATAACTTCAAAGCTTTGGACAGTATTAGTATCTTAGTTATAAATGCGACTTATTGACTGAGTACAGGTTTATTTACTCTAAGTAATCATATCCACCTTCCTAAATTGAAGTACTCTCTATTTTGGGATTCATTAACAGGGCGCACCCATAAACGCATTATGGATTGAATCTTCAAAACATCCAAATCTTCCAATGACTGTTGAGTTTGAGACCAAATAGAAGCATCTGTTTGTTATCCCTAGTTTTCAATGATTGTCTAAGTGAATCAAACTATCTATGATCAGAATTAGAATTGTCTACAAATCGTTCATCTATTCGAATTAGCACAGTTTGTCACATAGTATAAACAAACAGAATCATTAAAAACGTTAAGATATTCAGGAAAGAAATATTTCTTTGGAATTAACCACTCACTATCATGACTGTACACCAATCCACTATATGTTTAATAATTGAATATAAAATAAATGATTTTTAATCTTCCTCAAATGTTTTATCATTAGAGCTAAGGTGACTTAGATTCATACACCTATTACCCAACATAATATTGTGATGTCACCAGTTTATTATTATTTAATATTTAAACACATAAATATTGGTACAAAGTGGCACCAAATATATATGCGCCGCACAAATCTCATTCGATTTGTATGAGGTCTGTGATACTGCCCACCCGCCCAAACTGAAACAAGTGCTTTTCTTAGGGCGCCACACCCGTAGCCTTTGATCTAAAGGTCTGATCCACAAGGCAGTGGAGTATCGTGACGAGATGCAGTCCCATGGTAGCCCGTGATCAACGGTTGATTCGTACGCCATTTGTTCCTTCAGGATACTGGAGCCAATGTGTACGAATGGTTTTGGATCAGGGTTTTCCAACTTCCCTAGGTGGACTTTCCGTGTCCATCAACCCGGTTAAAGTGCCAGACATTCGCTTTTCGTCCTCTCAATTTCGTAAACAACAGTAATGCCACGAGAAGGCAGTGAGTAGGACTTCCCTGGTAGAGGCTATGTACGCGTGGCCATGTGAGAGCATTTTGAGAGGGAGAGCGGACTCTCCCCACTCTCGGCCATACCAAGGCATTTGGGGGCCACCAGTTTGACTAGTAAAAATATATCAGCACTAATGACATGTATTTGGTCCACCACTCAACGATCAATCAATGTTAATATCTCAGTCATATAAAATAGCTAATCAGAAGCTTAAAAACTCAGTGATAACATCTCAAACTGGTACATTGGATAAGTCATTCTTCGATCCCACTAGGACTGATCATGAGTCCCATCATAATTACATATAAATCTTAATAACAAGTACCAATTAGCATAACAGATTGACTTTTTTTCCAATCAATCCCAAATGTTTAACATTGAATTATTTTACATACTCATTTTCTTTTTTGTCTTTCACTTACTTTCATTTAGGCTGCACATTATTTTTCTATAAAAGTAATCCGTGTCCCATTGGATCCTATCACGTATAAAGTGGATATGATTGAAATGAAATCATCAATAACCGATGATACATGTATGGTACGTTTATCATTTCTTAATTCTTTTGTATTGTTCTATTGTACTTGAATAACCATCCTATTATTTTCATAGTTGAAATCATGAGTCAATTGAAGCTAGACAATCATGAAAACCTGGAAGCATTGGACGGCTGTTTCGTCCTATTATGAGACTTCAGCAGTGCGCATCCACGATCCTGCACTCACGAGATTCGAACCCAAAACCTACCAGTCTCGCGCCAGAGCACTTAACCGATAGACCACTGAGCCGGCATCCAACGGTGTTCATGTCTAACTTGAACTAATCCACAAAGTTGAGCAACCGTTCACCAATTGTCTTCAGTGAGTTGATATCTCTACAACAGACTTGGTAGAACTCCACTGGTCACTGCTTCCCACTAGAACTCAAGGAAATATCTCTTGAAGTCAGTCACTAGTGAGCATATGATTATAGATCAGAAGAAGGTTTTGTGGAGAATGAGTCAATTAACTCATGATTTCAACTATGAAAATACTGAATTCTCCACAAAACCCCTTGTGACCTATTCTATTATTGTCTCTTTTGTTCTCTTTATTTTGATATTTAACTGTTTTCTCTATTTTATATAAGACTTCTTGTTTGGATAGCTACTTTGTTTTTATGTAAAGGCTTATAAAACTAACTAGGTAATAAAACTGAAGTACATGGATTTATTATATGTCGTGGTTTCTCATCAGCTGCTTACAACCAAATATGTGTGCAAGGAAAGGTCAGACGGTTATTAGGTATTAGAATGAAGGAAGCATAAAGGGTGGGTGGCGTAATAGTTGAGTGGAGTTCAAAGACAGATAAGGTCAAATGTGTGATAATTTTAGAGGTAGTGAAGTTGTCACGGAATTAAAAACAATTAGGGTGGGTTACGTAATAATTGAATAGAATTTGGAGAGTTCATATAATTTAAGATAGACAAGTGAGCGGAAATGTGTGAGAGAAAGGGTGGTTTAAGAATTTGGTAATGGAAGAGGAATATAATAAAAACTAAATATTAACCAAGAGTGCTGTTAAAGGTGCTTGAAGTCACTAACTTCTAGTCTGAGCCATGTTGGCAGATGCAGACTACCTGGTTGGGGTCCGCGTGACTATCGTAACCAATGGTTGGAGACTCTAGGTGACATGGCTCAGAATCAATCACAATGGTATAGATGTACACACTCTTTATCTTCCATTAAACCTTAAGATCAAAATTGCTTCATAACGTTCTTCCTTCCTATACTATATCCTTATATACAACCTATCTTTTATATACTACCACCACTAAATCAATTACTTCTATGAATTCGATGTTCATCTTGTTGTGCTAACGAGGTATGGCAACTTGGACCGATGTATAAATGTGTCTGGTCCTACGTTGTAGCTGACTGACTGAAATATTAACCAAAATAAAACTAATATCAAAAAAAGGATTACTAGGGTAGTAATAAGTTTATCACTGTCTCTTTTTAAGTACATAGATCCGGTTTGAGTTTTTTTATCGCAATCGCTTCAGCAAACCAGATAGCAGTTGTACTTCTTTGTTTGCTAATGATTTTGAAAGCATGAAAAATATCAATGGTGTGCCCGGTGTCGAGTAAATGCCGAGCTATTACACTGTTGAGAGCCCTGGTCCCTCGCAGCCTCAGTTTCTTAGGAACATGATCAGAAATGCGAACATGTACTCTTCTCTCGGTTCTTCCAATGTATATGCTTTGGCACGTACATGTAAATTGGTAAATGCAGTTGGTTAAACCAAACATACTAATAAGTTGGTCTAACATTTTGATTCTATTCAAGCTTAAGTTGGGATGTACGTTTGTTCAATTTTCAACCCTTAGTAGCATACTCATCTTTAATCTAAATGTTTAGTTATATCCTTATTTATTTCATTAATGTGTCTAAGTTGTCATTGTATTTCTAAATGTTTTTTCTAGCTTGTTGGTTCAGCACCAGGATTTCCTCATGGAATTATTGATCCTATTCAAGAAATTGCTGAAGTTAGTTACTTCTTTGTTCATTTATATCTCAATTCATTAAATTTATTTGAGTCTAGTTATAACTCGTTAATTACTTCTATCCTTTTTGAAACATGGTAAACTGTCTTTAAAGTTTTATCATGAATATTGATCGACTATGGAATTATTTAAATTCACTTAGTATTGTTTGTTTGAATCTTCCCATTGATGTTTTAGGACTACAACTGGTCAGTCTCTTATTGGCATATGTGCATACTGTGCGTATTGCCTCAATATTGCCTTAATTCACAAGTATTATAAGCAAAGATGGATAGTGGCTAGCAGTGGAATCCAGGACTCGTGTTTCGTCCCATTTGGGACTCATCAACTGGATGTACCTGCATCTCGGAGTTGATGTTCATTCTGGGGCTCGAACCCAGTACCTTTCGCTTCAAACGCCATCGCTGACGAGTCCTAAAATAGGACGAAACGCGCGTCCTGGATTCCACTGCTAGCCACTATCCATCTTTGCTTATATGGAATTATTTGTTTGGATTTAATGAAGGCTAGAAAAAATCCTCTATTCCTTCCGAAACATTCATTTAATCAAATGTTTATAGCTTCATATAGGTAAGCTGTACCTACTGTGTTCATGTGCCATGAGGGTTTTTGTTGTTGTTGTTGCAAAGGTAAGAGTTTAAAAGTTGAACGTTCATTGATTGTATCGAGTTAATTACTAATGAGAGTTTATCAAGAAAAGTTGGGAAATACTCATTTCAAATGATTAACGCACATTGGCTGCTAGATTCTGAAGAAATGAAGGATATGTGAATCTACTTTAGACATCAGTTACTTATTATTATTATTATTATTATTATTATTAGCTTTATTCAATATTATATTATTTGGTACAAAATCGAATTCTCAGCATAAAGTATTTCAATACGTTTACGTTTCTTATTTCTTCGTTGCTCCTGATGATAAACATTCAGTGATCGCCAGTTGGATGTCAGCAGTTCAGTCAATCGACATATGAATAATGTATATTCTTTTTGCGGCATGTTCCCAGCAAACACGACATCTCTGATTAGGCCTTTTGTAACCTTTACAGCGAAAGGTTGTATAGTTTTCAGAAACGCACCGGAATAGGTTGTGTGCTTAATAGCCATAATGATGTATTAAAACAAACAATATTAGATAACTTGTTGAAATATATAGATGACGGGAAACAGGTAGCCCAGATGTTTAAGCAGGCCGCCTACATACCATAACATTGTATCTCTTGATGTTGGTCCACTGTTTTGTAAACTGTGTTTTACAGTTAAAGGCGCTTAAATTCGGAATCTGAACACTATCTAACTATTTACACAAGTAATAATGATCAAAGAATTATTTGGTCCAACATACGTATTGTATTATTAATAACCTAAAGCTTACTAATCAAAAGCATTCTAATCGGATTTCAATTCTATGAACTTTTGACTATTGACATGAAAATTTACTTACTTTAATTTTCGACCTATGTTGACGGATATAAATAGTATGTAACACCAATCAGAAATAGAATGACTGAGCGCAGAAGATTGAGAAGATCGAGTTGAAGAGAATAGGAATGAATGTAAAAGAGTGCAATTGTAATAACAACAGAATTGAAAGAACCATGAGGTATGTTAAGGACAACTAAAGGAAGACGTGCCATTAGTTTATTTAATGTATGACTTTCATAATTTACGAAATCACACTGTAATTTCGCACTAAGTAATAAATTGATCTTCCCTACCTGAGTTTTTCGTTCACTACACTACTTCCTAATCCGAATATTCCTATTCATTAGTTTATTCTGTCGTAAATTCTCATCGATTGTGTCGGGAGTGAGAAATATGTGTTACGTTTTCCTAACCATCCCGCATTTCTTACTGACATATAAATAGTATAGATGAAGCTTAGTAGCGTTCAAACCAATGGTTGATGTCAGTTCATGAAACTATAAACTGTCGTTATGAATCATGTTGATTGATCCAAACTACCTGATAAGGTATCGACTCGATTAATTTTTGGAAACGTCGAATAATCTTTCTCAGAGTTGGTTACAGAAGCTTAGCGTTTATGCATTCGCTCGTTATTTTTCTCATGCATCTTATTGTGTGCCTATTTAGTTTTGGGGGGAATTAAGCTAACATTTTATTTCCCTGAATACACCCTGATCATTACTGATTTTTTAAACAGGATTTTCTTTTTTTTTCATACCATAGTTAGGTTATAGATATAATATACCAGTTCATGTGGATTGTTGCTTAGGTGGTTTCCTTTTACCTTTTATGGAAAACGTTGGTTATCCAATTGAAGGATTCGATTTCCGGTTGCCCGGTGTCACAAGTATATCATGTGATACACATAAGGTTAGTTTTATTTTTCTAAAGAATACTTGAGTAATTTTCTTCCTTATGAATGAAAGTTTATACTACCCTGTTTTTGATATTCAGAACTAAATTTTGAAGTAAAAGGTATTGGTTTCTAACTATACATATGAACATCAACACTGGTGCTGACGAGTCCCAGATAAGATCGAATCCGCACCGTGGATTCTACTGATAGTCTTTTATATGAGTTATCTACTAATGGTTATTCAGTAAACCTGAATATATTTATATATTGTCTTATTTTAGTTGTATTCTTTGGGGTTTGTGTCGTAAACTAGCAGTTTATCTAAATAACGTTTAACTCTGAGTGACGTTGCATTCTGTGATTTCGTTAGTTTAATCACAAACCGTTTTTTTATTGTTCACCTCTTAATATTGGGGAGCTATTCTTATCCAGTTTTAAACTCTTAGACTATTTGGCTCACTCCATTGTTTTTTTTTATGAAATTGAGCTCAAAATACTAAGGTCTCATTGTCTATAGAGTCAATCATGTTGAGGCTGTAATTCATCATTAACACTGAAGGAGGAACGCATTGCATGATAAATTGGTCGAAGCTGCAAATGTGTGTACCTTCGAATCCCTACTTAGTAATATGAATATATCGTAATCTTCAAATTACTCAAATCTAATCCTATTCAGTTTCGTAGATGTACACTATTGAAGTACACACAATTTAGATAAAATAAGTACTTAATGTCACGTGGTGTTGCTTACTTGTATCTTCCCATTGTTATTTAGGATTGTAATTGATCAGTCTCTTGTTGGCATATGTGCATGCTGTGCGGACTGCCTCGATATTGCCTGAAGTCACAAGCCTTATAAGCAAAGATGGATAGTGGCTAGCAGTGGAATCCAGGACTCGTGTTTCGTCCTATTTGGGACTCATCAACTGGATGTACCTGCATCTCAGAGTTGATGTTCATTCTGGGACTCGAACCCAGTACCGTTGGCTTCAAACTCCATCGCGTTATCCAATTAGCTACTGAGTCCTGGTATTTTTCGATAATTAACTTTATTTTAAATATTATTTATATGAGATGATGAACTATTAAGTCTTTTAGGAGAATTCACAAGACATAATATTCAACGCTTTTCTGTAATATCGTAAAGCAAGACAATAGGCAGGAGAAATTTATATTTACTACTAGAAGTTACAAAGTATTTAAATAATACATATACATAGCCTCCAATCGTCTATTCGCATCTTTCAGTGTGTTCTACCATCTGAACTATCTTTTCATCTAGTCTCCGAGTTTTCTGCCAACGCCTTGCTTTCAATGCACTGTTACTCTTTACTCCGTGTGACAGTTATTGCAACTTTGATGCTACGTTCCGCTACATACTATTTACAAACATTCATGTGAGTAGCGTCCACTACATTATTTTATGTTATTCGATCTTAACTTAAGTAGAATTGTTGCTGTTATTAGATAACTCATTGTGAAATATAAATTTGAAACTCTTCTCTGCCCGATTATAACTATCATCCTATTCATCGAAATTGTTGACCATATGAACTTATACTTATTAATTATTGAATGGTATTATTTATTTATTGGGCTATTCCTTATCCAGACAATCTTGTCTGTCAGTAATAATTAATCTATACAAGATATTAGACTAAGATCCACCCATTACTATTATTATTATTATTAGTGCTACTCACTATCTATACCTTTCTTTGTAGTATGGTTTTGCACCAAAGGGCACATCTGTTATAATGTACAGAAATCAATATTACCGATCCAAACAATATTTTACACAGACAACATGGCCTGGTGGTATATATGCTTCATCAACTTTACCAGGTATATTCAACTCTTAATTACTATTCTCATTATAATTATATATATATATTATGACAGTTAAAAATGCAAAAAAATTTTCTGATCCCTATGTAACTGTTGTTGTTATTATCGAAGCATTATGTTTACGTAGACATGTTTATGGGTAACATCAATCAACCTTTAATTGCCATTGAACAAGTGTTCCTCTTTTTTTTACAATTAGGACATTCTCTGTCAGTGGAATAACTTCTGACGATTAGAAAGAATTATGATTAAATAAATGTAGAACTTAATTGGTTTTCCTTTATAAGTTAGTTTTAAATATTACCATTTATTAATTTGATTAATAGCAGAAGGGGTTTTTTGGATATTATAGTCATTTTGATAGTTGAGATCATTAGTCAATTGAAGTTAGACCACCATGGAAAACCTGAAAACACTGGGCGGCCGTTTCGTCTTATTGTGAGACTCCTCAGCACTGGGCATCCACGATCCCACCTCGCGAGATTGGAGCCCAGGACAGTAGTGGACGGTTGCTCAATTTCGTGGGTCGGTTGAAGTTAGACATTAACACTGTCGGATGCCGGCTCAGTGGTCTAGAGGTTAAACGTTTGAGCACAAGACCGAAGGTCCTTGGTCCTTGATAACCTCTCAAGCCAATGTATTGCACTATCTCTAGGACGCCAACCAAGGAGTCTTGAAGAAACAATATATACCAATTATGTACAGCCTCTAGTTAGTATCACGACACCATGACATGTGAATAAATAATCTAGTAAATAGAATGTCATAAGCTTTTTTCGGAACTAAGAAATTCAGACAATGTTAATTTACACTTTGGCAGCATATTTATTGATGTGAAAATGGAATTGAAAATGCGTTGCCTTTTTTTAGCAGGTTTCCAACAATCTTATAGTTGACTTTAAGTGAAGACGTCGTTACAGTCAAATAATGAATACTGACATTTAAAGAAATATTTCATTATGGATGGACCCCTACTAAACAACCTTTAGGAGGCAAGGTCCGTTGGGCAGTGGTTTCGTCTCTAGTATTGAACTGTTTAGTATTAGGGATTCACAATAGCCAGGAATTGAGTCGAGGATTTTCAGGTCTCTCAGATTGACTGAAGTTGGATAAACAGACCAGTTGATCTTCAGCTCAGTTGTCTGGAGGAAATATAATAGCCATGGGGTTTGAAACTTCCTGGGTAAATACTTAATTTACAAAATATCAATCATTTGTCTCAAACTTGGCTGTTCCTTTTGCACATGTCAGTCTCAGACTTCACTGTTCCTTCATTTTCATACCAATCGCTTTTTGTTCCCGTTCTTTCGTTCTCAATTTTCTCGACCTTCTGCTGCCAGACATTCTATTCTTGACTATCGCTATACACTACTTATGTCGATATAAGTAGCACACACCACAGGGCAACCTCTAATTATTCACTTTTTAATACCTGTTTAAAATTGTTTAAGGAGTTTTTAAATCTTGATAGATAATTCATTCCATTGAACAATCAATATACTAGGCTCTGAAGAAGCAAATAATCTAGAACATACAAAATTTGCCCCTACACATTATTAGAAAATGTTTGTTCGCTAGACTGTTTGTTTATGGAAGCTTAAAATAATCATGTTTTACTTCGATACCATTGTGAAAGGATTCAGCTTTATAAGTTTTCCGATGATTCTTATTAGATAAACCTTAATCATTTTCTTCTGGTTATTGCATATCAGCTCTCTGTAGATAGATAGATTGATCTTTTTAACATTCTATCATTATTCAATAAAATTTGTAAAGTAAATATATATTATGCAGTTAGGATTTGTATCAATCTGTCCCATTTTTTAAAGCCAGTTATAAATTAGCAAATGTAGGTAGGAGAGGAAATGAGTATCCGTTAACAAACTATTCCATTCTTTTGTTTGTTTATTTGACCCCAAATGCCCTGGTACGGCTGAGAGTATTAAGGCCCGCTCTCCCTCTTGAAATGCTCTCACATGGCCACGCCTATATAGCATCTGCCAGGGAAGTCCTACTCACTGCCTTCTCGCACCACGGGTGTTGTTTACAAAATTGAGAGGACAAAAGCGAATGTCCGGCGCTTTAACCGGGTTGGTCGACATGGAAACTCCACCTAGGGGAGTTGGAAAACCCTGATTCGGAACCAACAGTGCACATGGGCTCCAGTATCATGAAGGAACAAATGACGTATGAACCAATTGTTGGTCACCGGCTACCGTGGGAATGCATCTCCTCACGATGCTCCACTGCCTTGTAGATCAGACCTTTAGGTCAAAGGCTCGGGGTGTGGCCCCCTAAGAAAACCACCTGTTTTAGTTTGGGCATCCGAGAAGTATCACAGCCCTCACACAAATCAAATGAGATTTTTGTGGAGCATATATATCTCGTGCCCCTTTTTACCAATATTTATACGTTTAAATAAATAAATAAATAAATAAATGATAAAAACACGGCGTCTTCAGTTTGAATGTTCATATTATTCTATTCAACTTAATATTTTCTCCCAAGAAAGTTAGATTATCCCTACTTAGTGAAGTATATATATATATTTTTCATACTTTCAGGAAGTCGGTCTGGTGCGTTAATTGCTACTTGCTGGGCGACGATGATGTATCATGGAGAAAATGGTTATTGCAAATCTACTAAACGTATCATCAGTACTACGCGATATATTATAGATGAGTAAGCTAAATTATTTCTATTATAGTTATTAACTATATATTTTATTACCAACCGGCTTGTTATAAACGACACTCCTTGCAAGATTCGAATAAGAGGGTTATTCACGGCTTGAGTAGCTCAGCAGTAGTATTTCAAACTGTTAAACTACGTGACGCTTATTAAAATACCATAGAAGATCATCGGTTATTTGAGTGTCGCTAATACACACCTCGATGACCGATGCTAATTAGTAGAAAACCTAAATCAAGATGTGTTTCCTCTTCCCTGTTGCCTCTAACCATCAAATATCAATATATTTTTTGTTGAAGAGATTTTGTGGAGATCGGTTTGATTTGAAGGTTAGATTCGTCGTAGATTTACCTCAATTAGGATATTATTCAATATTTATGAAATCCTATTAATCATCTTTTCTTATTTCATTTAGATTACGTAAAATACCAGGCATCTTTGTATTTGGTGAACCAAATGTTTCCGTTGTAGCATTTAGTTCAAATAATTTTGATATATATAAATTAAGTCATTCATTATCCGATAAACCAAATGGACGTGGTTGGAATTTAAATAATTTACAATTTCCACCAGCAGTTCATTTATGTGTTACCGATATGCATACAACGAAAGGTTGTGCAGAACGATTTATTCAAGATGTAAAGGAAATTGCTAAAGAATTAATGAAAAAACCAAATAAAAAATCTAAAGGTTCAGTAAGTTTTTTTTTCTTCATTCTGTTCTTGTTATGTTGAAGTTTACATGGGGATGTAGTTCAAGAGTTAAGGCGTTTGACTTCCAGCCATAAATTCCCAGCCTTGATCCTTGAGTTCATCTACTTCAGTTTAAGCAACTGGTTGGTATTGGTAACTTTGAATGAATCCGTACTTGGTAAATGAGTTAAATAAATCTATTGTCGCCTAATCAAAATTAAATCTTTAAATATAATGGTGGTTGGTAGTGTAAGATCCAGGGATAATCATACTATTGGATAGATTTTCATGTATATTAACATTTTATGCTACACACTACGAAGGGGCTAAATCAAAAAAACTGCTGTTCCTTTTCATCTGGGCTTTGAAGAAGAGTCAGTAGTTCTGATACTAGGATATTATTTATCAAGTTACAGGTAGAAATAAACTTCATTTATTTCGATCATAGTTATTATACAATAACATCCATACGGTGCGGTGTTCCAGCCATTTTAGGTTGGCGAAACCTCACTTAGTAAAGTCCATAGGCGTATCTGGATTAGAATCCGCTTTCCAAGGCCCACAAGACCACCACGTGGACGTGATTTAGTAGAGAAATAGTTAGAACTTCCGGGTCTTGGTGCGCGGGCATCGCACTAAGGGAAAATATAGTCTACATGCACACTGGTAAAACACAAGTTTTTACTCATGCATCCTGTGACACATATAGGTATATTCACCTGGGAGGGTGGATGGTCATCACTCCCTTCAAACGTATATCACTGGTATAAAGACTTTTACCCCTGCACTTCACGGCATACACATAAGCATAATCACTCAGAAAGGGTTGGTGATCAACTGTCTCTAGTATTTGCTATCATATCTTTTATTAGATTTTCGCCCTAATTGGCTTAGACCGCTAATTTTATTAGACATAAGACAGACATTTTTTTCAGCTTACGTTCGTTTTGCGAACCCGGAGCGTAACCTTTTGATGTACCTAAATAAACGACTTCAAAAGCCAAGACACATGTAATTCATATACATGAGCACACACATCGGACAGCCCATCACGATTTTTAAAGTCATGAAGAGTAAACTTTACGCGGTAATTATTCTCTCTACCCTCAAGGGAATATGAAAGTAAACGATACGTAAAGAATTTATTTACAGATCTTTTCACCAATGATTGCAATGGAAAACCCTTTACTGTTTATCATGAGAATTGAGGTATGTAACCTTGAGAATTGACAACTTAGGATGCATATTTCAAGGAGAAACCAACTTCATGTTTATATATGCGCTTGGAAAAGGAATTTTGGCGAGACTAAACTATATCTACGACCTTTGAACGAATCTTAAATGACCTTGAGAAATATTAGTCAATCAGAAGACAGTTAGTATACAGTAAAAATATATTATACAAAACTCAAAAATTAAAGGGGATACTATTCTTTTACATGACTCAAAAACTTATCAAGGTTATGTATAGGTTCAGAAGTTATAAAATCATAATGCATCCGGTACATGAACTCATCCATGTGACTCCATAGTAGTCGACCTCTGGAACCATGATAAGGTCTCAAAAATTCTTTTAGCCTCGACCACATAGCTTCAATGTTGTTGGTATGTTTTAGGGTTAGAGTTAAGGTTTAGGGTTAAGGATGAGACTATAAATTATGGACGACCTTTGAGCGACGCTAGAGTGACTCTGAGAGTGTCAAAATAATAACTAAGACTAAATGAGTGTTATAAACCTGTGTGAAGAATTCAAATTATGATTTACAGTTCATGGTTAAGGCTAGGAATTATACTTAGGGTTTTCATCACGAACTGACATCAGCTATAATGCCAAAACTCCATTTATACAAATGGATAATTGAATTTCGCGCCAAAATCTTATGATGACTTCTCTTCTAGACGCTGAATTGTCACGTTTTCTCTAAAATCCGTTGTAAGCCGACCGTACGTAAGCATCAGGTACCGAACTTAGCGCCGTGACCTTGTAAACCCGCGAAAGCTTCTGATTGACTCGTCCATATAGTTTAGTCTCGCTGAAATTTTAAATATTTCAACTAAAGAAATCTCTTTTCCGACTGATTCCGAATCAGCTTACCAAAAAAACACTTAGGAACAGTTTGCTATAAATAAATTTTGTTTCTAAACCTTCAGTCATACACATTCTCAATCTCCCATTGGAGTAATATCAAATTGTAGTAATCAGTAACCTGACTATAACTTCTGATATAATTAAATTTTGAATATCACTTTTGTAGAGAATCGACGAAATTTTCGGTATTGTTTTAATCATGAAATGACACAATATGTGGAAAGCCCTGGACAATTATTTCGTCTTAATTTAGGTCTCTTCATCATTCTATATCATTGAAGATAATTAGGGCTTGAAACTAAAATGTTGAACAAGACACCTCTAAATCGTTAACTGTAACTTACCAATTTCAAATATATCACATTCGCCTTAATATATTCTGCTCTTCTATTCATTCCTGTATGTAAAGTGACCTTATTGTTACTATCCCCACTATTCTGGGACTCGCCTTAACAATCTGATCTCTTTGTGATAAAATGTGGTATAGCAGCTTAAATAGACGTACATACGTATCAGGTTCTACGTTGTAATTGACTGACTGTATTTATATATAATTCATTATTGAAAAATAAAGATAACACTTTCGACGATTTCACTAACTTAAGCTGTACAGTCGTATCTATAGTTAATTTTACTTGCTAAAATAGTGTTCAGTAATGAGATATAAAGGCGCTAATTAATTTAAAAAACTTGAAGTTGTAGGTTGTCAAGGTTTGGAAATCAGATATTAAACAGAAGTTACGTAACTATGGGCTAGTGAAAACGTTTATTTATTTATTTATTTCAACACAAAAATATTGGTACAAAGTGGCACCAAATATATATACGCCGCACAAATCTCATTCGATTTGTATGAGGGCTGTGATACTGCCCAGGTGCCCAAACTGAAGCAGGTGGTTTTCTTAGGGGGCCACACCCGGAGCCTTTGAATTAAAGGTCTAGTACACAAGACAGTGAAGCATCGTGAGGAGATGCAGTCCCATGGTAGCCGGTGATCAACGATTGAATCACATGCTATTCGTTCATTCAGGAATCAGGGTTTTCCAACTCCCATAGGTGGACTTTCCGTGTCCATCAACCCGGTTAAAGTGCCTGACATTCGCTTTTTGTCCTCTCAATTTCGTAAACAACATCCCCGCCACGAGGAGGCAGTGAGTAGGACTTCCCTGGTAGAAGCTATATACGCGTGGCCATATGAGAGCATTTTGAGAGGGAGAGCGTACTTTCCCCACTCTCCCCCGTACCAGGGAATTTTGGGGGTAGTGAAAACGTGTTGAGGTTGAAATAATTATCCACTCGATAGCTATTAAAGATAGAATAATTAAAATTTGTAATAATTGCTAATTAATAGTTGTGAAAATAATTAGAAATGAGTAGAAATAATAAAAATAAAAAAGATAGATTATGGAAGATAAAAGGGTAAATTAATACCATAGAAGAATGAGGGAATAAACATACTACTTTTGTATTGAAAGGTTAGGCTTAAACTGGTGGACAGCAATAGCCTCTGCTGTAAATAAATTTTTCATTCGCATCTGTTGAAATGGAGTGACTAGATGTTCCAAGATTGAGTTTTTGACTGATTTCTACAATCCTTTAGACAAAAAAAAACAGTCAGTGTAATATTTGAAGATTCATTTTGATATGTCTTGTAGGTTGAATGCTTTATTCAGATCCTAAGCTATTCTGATAACTCCAGGCTAGAACTATTCAGCGACTTGAACACCAGAAAGAAGACACGAGTATGAGAGAAAACACTTTACTGCAAGGTTCAATCTTGTTACAGAAAATCATAGGTATTTATAGATGTTAGCCAATCCATTAACGACATATTATGATACCGACCAATAGTATCACGCTACGTTGGAACTCTAGAATGTTCCATCGTATTTCGATTGGCTGGGGCTCTTTACGAGCCTCTGGAGGCTCTGTTGGAGTTCTCTGTAAGCCGACTTAACACATTTTAAAAGAGCTTACTTTGTATGACCAATCAAACCCGTTTCACATGAGCAAGTATACTAATAGATGTACATTGATTTGGCTCAATGCTTATAGTTCATTATTAATATAAAAGAATTCATTGTAAATAACAAACAAAGGAATTAATTATTTTATAAATAACCTAAATAAAATTGAATATCTTCTTTGTTTTAATTAATTACTATTCATTATCAAGAGCCAAATATTCTTTAAAAGTAATTTTTTTACATTTTCATCTATTCTCTTTTTTTTCTTTTCTTATTTCTATCATCAATATTGAAAGGTTGCTCTTTATGGATTATCTCAAATGATACCGGATCGTTCAATTGTTACTGAATTAGCTCATTGTTATTTAGATGCATATTATGATATACCAAACAATTAATCATAATTATAATACAGGAAAGATACATTTTTTTTCTAGGGTTTATCTTTTATATGATCTAATAATTTATTGTCATGTATACAACTGATATCCAATAATTATTATTTAAACATTTATTACTTACTTACGCCTGTTACCCTTTCGTCGAAGAGCATAGGCCGCTTACCAGCATTCTCCATCCAACTCTGTCCTGAGCCTTCATTTCCAGTTGCTATTTATCCTTTTCATATCTAAACGTTTATACTACTTAAAATGTTTATATTTATAGAATTTTTTTTAACTGGATAATTGCCCTTTATCCTATGTGTATTAGAATAACATTAAATTCACGTCGATTTAAAAAAAAAATTTTTTTCACCCCCCCCCCTTTTGAAAAAAATTTTGATCCCATTTTCCAATTTTTTTTCACATCCTTAAATTTCGGAAAAAAGGGTGGTAGGGGATCATACGTGTCGTGAAATTAATATCAACCTATGTATTATGGTTGTGTATTTTTTTTCCCATCTGTTGCATTGATTTTCTGTTTATTTACTTATTATTATTTGTTTATTTATTTACATAATGGAATTATTTGAGATCTAAGCTTGTTTGATTCGTTTTTTGAGATTGATAGAACAGCATATACGTAAAGAAAATTAGAAGGGGTTTTGTGGAGATTTCAGTATTTTTCATAGTTGAAATCATTAGTCAATTGAAGCTAGACCACCATGGAAAACCTGAAACGGTTGCTCAAACTTCGTGGATCGGTTGAAGTTAGACATTAACACCGTTGGATGCCGGCCAGGTCAGTGGTCTATCGGTTAAGTGCTCTGGTGCGAGACTGGTAGGTCCTGAGTTCGAATATCGCGAGTGCGGGATCGTGGACGCGCACTACTGAGGAGTCCCATAATAGGACGAAATGGCCGTCCAGTGCTTCCAGGTTTTCCATGGTGGTCTAGCGTCAATTGACTCATGATTTCAACTATGGTAAATAAAATACTTGGTTGTGAATATTTTCAGTTATTGATATTATGGTGTGGTTTACTTATAACTGTATAAGTAGTATATGGTGATGGTCAGACATAGAATGTATTCGGGCAGAAGACCGATAAGAAAAGAACTGAAATGAAGCGCAATTGGTAGGAAAATGCATAAACAATGAAATTAGAGACGATGAACCGATATTTACAGAAGGAACAGTGAAGATTGAGACAATTGGTTGTTATTTTGCAAATTAACTGTTTGCTGCATGGTTATCAGAATTTAATGACTTACTTACTTTTTTACTTACGCCTGTTACTCCCAATGGAGCATAGACCACCGACCAGCTTTCTCCAACCCACTCTGTCTTGGGCCTTCTTTTCTAATTCTATCCAACTTTGGTTCATTCTCCTCATGTCTGTCTCTATTTTTCGGCGTAATGTGTTCTTTGGTTTTCCTCTTCTCCTTTGGCCTTGAGGATTCCATGTGAGTGCTTGCCTTGTGGTGCAATTGGGTGACTTCCTCAATGTGTGTCCTATCCACTTCCAGCTCGTCTTCCTGATTTCTTCCTTCTCTGGAATCTGGTTTGTTATCTCCCTTAGTAACTTGTTGCTGATAGTGTCTGGCCAACGGATCCGAAGTATCTTGCGAAGACAACTGTTGATAAACACCTATATCTTCTGAATGATGGCTTTCGTAGTTCTCCACATCTCCGCCCCATACGGTAGAACTGTCTTGACATTTGTATTGAAAATTATGATATTGGTGTTGGTTGACAATTGTTTTGAGTTCCAGATGTTTTTCAGTTGTAAATATGCTGTTCTTGCTTTGCCGATCCTCGCCCTCACATCTGATCCACCGTGTTCATCAATGATGCTGCCCAAATATGTAAAGGTTTCCATTTAGTGAGATAGTTTGTAATTTGTGCTTAAATACACTCGATTGTCTATATAATGATGTATGTGTACATATGTTTATAAATTCAGAATAGTTATCAAATAAATAGATCACAATAATAACCATAGTAATTAACCCTACTTTGTTTATCTTTGAAGATGGCCTACATTACGGACTAATTTTAGTTAGATAATCAGTTAAAAACCAAAGAACACTGGGTGAATCATTATGTTGTGTTGATATGAGACTTCTCAATAATGACTACTAACAGCTCCTAAAAAGATTGAATCTATCATCTTAAGACATATAAGTTGGTTTATATTTACAAATTCAGATACTATATGATCTTAAGCCTCTATTATATATTAACATCGATGAAATCTGTTTCATGGCATCCCATTTAACAATTTGACATTCAGTATATTAAACTGAATGTTATCTAATGAAGTAAACTTAACTTGAGTAGTTCAAACCTAAAACTTTATGACAGAACTACAGTTGGAAGATTTCCATATGCTTTAGATATCGTTTCTACCAAATCTTACTATCAAAACATTCTAGTGAGGGTCTAATAAATTGAAAGGTTGTACGGCATCAAGTTTTAATAACCTTTTTAAATGTCATTCTGAACTTGTTTGTTTTGTTAGTATTCTGTATATGAATTTGTTCATATTTCAAACACTTTCTAATCCTATATGGTTGACATCATGAGTCAATTGAAACTAGACCACCATGGAAAACCTGGAAGCACTGCGCGACCGTTTCGTCCTACCAATCAATTGATTTACTTTATCTTCAATAAATTGATTTGTGTAACCAAAATCTCTGTTATTTCTGCAAACATGGAAGAAGATTGATTAATTTAAAAGAATTATAGAAAGTACGAATGTTCACTAAGTTTTAGTTTTAAAGAAAAAGTTTAGTGATTGGTCAAATATCAACATCATATTACAAAAATTATTGGACAATGTAAAGTTTCCCTTTTTTGGATTTGTGTTGAAATAAATCAATGATATGTACTCGCTTCTGATTTTGCTTTTACTGTTTAAAGGTTAACTGTAAATACAAACGAATAATTGTCCATTTTATTTGAATGTATCAATCAATATGGAATACAGAGTTCAAACCTAAAAGAAATAGGAAGTTGATTAAAATTATGTTGAAATTAATCAGCCTTGGTAGATCAGTGACTGACGAATTCCACTTGTACTGTCTGTAACAAAAATCCAAAATTTGCTCGGTATTATTTACTTGAATCTTCCGATTCATGTTTAGGACTCCAATTGATCAGTCGCTTATAGGTATATGTGCATCCTGTACGTATTGCATCGATATTGCCTTCATTCGCAAGCATTATAAACAAAGATGGATAGTGGATTGCAGTGGAATCCAGGATGT
Organism: Schistosoma mansoni; assembly: GCF_000237925.1. Classification (NCBI taxonomy): domain Eukaryota; kingdom Metazoa; phylum Platyhelminthes; class Trematoda; order Strigeidida; family Schistosomatidae; genus Schistosoma; species Schistosoma mansoni. Next base: position 22,313,762 of record NC_031502.1, on the reverse strand, counting down.
GCGTTTCATCCCATTTGGGACTCGTCAGCCGAATGTACATGCATCCCAGAGTTGATGTTCACTCTGTATGACTGCAACACACAATCTTCAAAAATTGAGGACATATGTACGCTGATAATATTTTGATCATATATGGTTTCGGAATACTTCTTAAGTATATGATCAAATCATCAAACAAGTAATACTGAAGCTAGGAAATGAGTTCTAGGTAAATATTGTGGATCAATCAGTGATGCTATGAACTTTCATTGACAGAAGTGCCGTATTTGCGTGTTATAAATCACCACTCCAACATACTGCGCTGATTGGTACTGTGAAAAAATTTAGAGATCCTCACATGAATTTGGGTTCATGGGTTATTTCTTATACCTTTCAATAATCTGGGATATACAGAATGATCATATATAACTGTATCAAATATAAGTTGTTACAGATCGCCTGAATTAGAGCGACTGTTTAGTATCAGACTTAATTATCCAATGTCCTGGATCTAATAAACACACTGTAAGCTTAGCTAGTAGATTTCTGGAAGAAAACTACTCAAAAATTACTATTTTTCATTTTGTAACAAGTAAACTAGGTTAATGGCGACATCTGGGACTTGATCAGTGCTTATAGTATGTTTAGATCTCAAGTGCATACCGATACTTACAAAATTGTAACTACAGCTTTCTGAGAAATCCTAACTCTTATAAAATACTTCTGTTGATCGTTTAATCATTAAGTATAATGAGTCACAATGTTGATTCCTTTTCCTGGACAATAACACAAACAAATTTAACGATACAGTACAATCGACAGTTTGATCAATACAAGAAAAAAATGAAATTGGCGCCAACTACTGACCTAATGGAAATCATAAAGGTAAAAAAGTTTAGATAGCTGTAGTGCATCTAGTTTTTCAGTAAAATAATTTTATTGATTGGATATCTATTTCGAACTAGATAATTTCAATGCATTTTTCGATTGAACTTATTGCCATCCATAATAAATTAGAACATAAGATTGTTATTTGTTCATTCCTTCGTTCATTCCATTTGTTAACAATTTGTGAAGTAAACAAATGCTTAACAACTTGTAGTAATGATTATGATAGGGGATCAGTCAGTCAGTCAGTTACAACGTAGGACCAGGCACACATATGCATCGGTACAAGTTGCCATATCTCGTTAGCACAACAAGATGAACACCGGATTCATAGAAATAGTTAATTTAGTGGTGGTAGTATATAAAAGATAGGTTGTATATGAGGATATAGTATAGGAAGAAAGACAGATATAAAGCAATTTTAATCTTAAGGTTTGAGGGAAGATAAAGAGTGGGTACTATGTAAATATTCACTAAATTATTTATTGTGGTTCTTGAGTCTCACATATTACAAATATGATATTATAGAGTTAATCTTGTTATGCTAATGAGGTATGGGAACTTGGACCGATGCATATATGTACCTGGTCCTACATTGTAGTTGACTGAAAACTATATTTCTGTGGATAGTTTAACGATTCTACAAACTGTCCAACAATTTCAGTAATTAAAAAAATCCTCATTTTTCACTCCTTTAACATAAGTTGTTAGGCTGGGAAGCATTACAACCGATAGACATAAATTTGATTGACTAACGAATGATCATTCAGTTGTTCATGTACAACATAAAACCTAGCATAAATGTATATCAACCTGCGTTCCCACATGACATCAACTATCATTGCTAACCAGTTGTTGTGTCTTTTGCACTCCATTTATTTTGGGAAGCTTTATATCAACGATTTACTTTTATGTGTTGTAGTTACTCATATACATTTTATGACAACAGTGAAGCAGTCCAATTGCATATCGTAACACAAGTAATATAAATTTCATCATAACATATTGTTATATCTTGTGCCCTACTAATATATAACGTAATGATGCCGCCAATTAGAGAACAGTGATTTATTGACCGGACCAATGGCGCGTAGAAACCGTACGAGCAGTCCAGTCTCCTTATCGGTCCTTCCTACTTAGCCTTGCAAGTTAAGTCCAGAACACCAATCTTAGCCTCTGCGATATGAATCATATATTTCAAACATACTGAGTTTATATGAATATGCATAGTTTAGCTACTTAATAATTATACAATAAAAATATATGTATCATATTGGTTTATAAATAGTTCTCAAGAGTTACCATTCATAACTATCGTCGAGATAATAACACATATGTACAGATAAGATCCAGTTTGTTTGTTTTTATTAACAAAATATCACAACTACTTGACTTTTGTTTTAATGAATAACTTGTATTCAAAGTTTAAATACTTACCAGTATAAACAATTATTCATAATATTATTAAAATCTTTGAATTCATGAGTTAATTGAAGCTAGACTATCATGGAAAACCTGGAAGCACTGGATAGCCGTTTCGTCCTAGTATAGGACTCCTCAGCAGTGCACAACCACGATCCCACCTCGATACATTAACACCATTGAATACCAGATCAGTGGTCTAGAGGTTAAACGCTCATGCACGAAACAGAGGTGAGATCGTAGACACGCACTGTTAAGGAGTCCCATACTAGAATAAAACAGCTGTTCAGTGTTTCCAGGTTTTCCATAATGATCCAGCTATCAATTTACTCATAAATTCAACTATTAAAAAATTACCAAAAAAATATCCACAAAATCACCACCCCCTCTTTCTGATTAAAATCTTTATTTCTTTATTTATTTATCACAATTTTGTTCTTGTCGTTGTTCTTGTAGTTGTCTTTGTCGCTGTTCTTGTTGTTGTTGTTCTTGTTGCTGTTGTTCTTATTGTTGTTGCTGTTGTTGTCTCCGGTGTTGTTCTTGTTCTTGCTGCCGTTGCCGTTGTTGTCCTTGTTGTTGTTGTTGTTGTCTTAATTCATCAATTATATTCATCATTAATTTAAAATCATCATTACGATAATTTAATATTAATTTAATATTATTTTTTAAATTCATTAATTCATTATGATATTTAATTAAAACTATTTGAAATTGTTTTATATATTTTGTTATTATTTTCATTGATGATAATGATAATGATGAACATTTAGAAAATAAATTTTTGATATAATTTTCATTGGTAAGATAATTAAATAATTGATCATCTTCTTTATCATTATGATTATGATTATTAATAATCGATTTTATTGATTTTTCATTGATCAATAAAGATTGATTGTTTATATTTGGTTTTCCAGCAAGTTTTCGTATTAGTTCAGTATTTTCCTTTAGAAAAAAATAAAGAAAAACAATAGAGAAGTATATTATATAGATACATATATATGTTGAGATGATCCTGAAAAGTTTTCGCAATAGACATGACAAGCTCAGGAAACATTAAGGAGCATTTTATCCAATCAGCGTTTGATTAGAAGTTTTACTAGAAACATCATGAAAAATGTAAAGTCACATGTAGAGTTTCTGATTGGTTGATTACTACACTGTTACTATGATTAGTAGTATACTAAAATTTTCAGTAAAACCCAAGGACTTTTAAAATACCATAAAAAAAACCTATATTTTCTGTACATAAATGAATCTTTGGGGTAAAGTGCTTTTAGTATATTAAGGTAACGTAGTGGTTGGAGGTGGTCAACAGGAAACCCTGGCACTCGTCAGCAAGGTGTACCTGTAATCTTGAGGGAACTGATGCTCCCTGGCGGATTCGATCCCGTTTCACTCAGCTTCACAGTCAGAGACGATAACACTGAGCTATTCGGGCTGCGACCGACCTCCTGTAGGACTGAGATCTAATCACAATTGATTGATCACTGGGTAGTGATCAATCTCATGCGTGTCAAGTCCTTCTTAGTGTTGATCGAATGCTATCGATCGAATCCGCCAGGGAGCATCATTTCCCTCAAGATTACAGGTACACCTTGCTG
>NC_031502.1:22255829-22309669 GCF_000237925.1 Schistosoma mansoni | reverse complement strand
AGCATTGTAAGCAAAGATCGATAGTGGCTAGCAGTGGAATCCAGGACGCGCTTCCCCATTGCACAAGCTGGTGGTTATCAGGACTCAGTAGCTGAGTGGATAACGCAATGGCATTTGAAGCGAAAGGTACTGGGTCCGAGTCCCAGAGTGAACATCAACTCTGAGATGCAGGTAAATCCAGCTGACGAGTTTCAAATAGGATGAAAAGCGCGTCAAACTGGATTCCACTGCTAGCCACTATCCATCGTTGCTTACAATTGATTAATAGTATCCAAATTAAGTGTTTATTGTATGGTTATCAGATTTTAGTGAAACATTCTGTAATTTTTCGCTCAAAGACATTCGACTGTCCCCACTCGTGTTCTTGTTCACTACAGTATAAGCAGTAGTGTAGACATTGTCGAATTTTCTAGATTGTAGCAGGGATTGCTTTTAGTTAGATAAATGGTAGGGCGAAGAGTAGGGAGAGTCCGCTCTTCCTCTCGAAATACTCTCACACGGCCACACGTATATAGCCTCTGTCATGGAAGTCCTACTCACTGCCTTCTCGTGGCAGTACTGCTGTTTACGAAAGTGAGAGGATGAAAAGCGAATGTCTGGTGCTTTAATCAGATTGGTGGACACGGCGGGTTTGCCTAAAAGAGTTTGAAAACCCTCATTCCAAACCAATGGTGCACATAGGCTCCAGTATCCTGAAGGAACAAATGGAGTATGAATCAATTGTTGGTCACCGGCTACCATGGGACTGCATCTCCTCACGATGCTCCACTGCCTTGTGGATCAGATCTTTAAGTCAAAGGCTATGGGTGTGGTCCCCTATGAAAATCACCTGTTTCAGTTTGGGCACCAGGGTAGTATCATAGCCCTCACACAAATCAAATGAGATTTGTGTGGCGCATATGTATCTGCTGCTTCCTTATACCAATATTTATGTGTTTAAATAAATAAATAAAGTTAAAAATTCTGAAGCATTGTACAACTGTTTCATCTAGATAAAAGACTCTTCAGTTTGTATCTATGACCCCATCTAGGATCGAACCTAGGAATGTCAGGTTTCGCAGCAAGTGTTTAACCTTAATACCATTGAGTTGAGGTATAAAGGTTTTTAATTGCAACTTTAATTATTTTGCGATATAGAGTGCTCTTTATCCATTAACTTTGATGATATTTGCCTCACCTTCAACATTTTCGAACCAAAAAGATCAAATTTTCTTGCTAGAGCTTTAAGATCTACCTCCTGAAGTTATTCACTAGTGATTGCACAATGATTTTTATAATAATAAGTGATTTCGTAGAAGTATATCAGTTTGATTATGGTATACATCATGAACTAACTTCACTTCCACCTCAGTAGTTTAAAAAGTAGTGTACTCATACGGAGGCTTGTATATAATTGGTTCGATCTCTAATAAATTTGTGGATTTTCTTGCATATGTAGTTCCAGACTTAGAGGGACGGGTCGGCCAGTATTTACTTATCTTTACTGGTCTAATGTCTGATGTTTCGTTAAGAAAATCATTTTCAACTAACTATGAATGACAAATGACATCATCATCGTTCAGAAGGACGATGAAAGCTCCACAACCAAACCATCCAGTTCAGAGAACAAAACTCCATCAAAATCACCCATCTGAGCTACAAATCTTCTCCACCATCTCAAGATGATATTATCTCATCTGCTTCCTATGTTTTTAATTTCATCTCTCGTTGTACAACATAAACTGTTGCATTTTCATTGTAGTGCTATTAGACAAATTCATTTTGATTGTTGAATTCATAAGTCAATTGAAGCTAGACCACCATAGAAAACTTGGAAGTACTGAACGGCCGTTTCGTTTTGCAAATTCACTAGCACAACACTCATCTTTCTCATTATTCAAAACTACATATCTATATATATTTATTAAACTCACCAGTTCCAATTTCATCTTTTCATTTACAAGTTCTTCAATTCTAGATTCCATATTTTCTATTAATTTTACTAATCCATCCCGTTCAATTGTCAAACTTTTAATATGATCAGGATCACATTGTGAAGAATGAATGAAATTAGATTGTATTATATCATTGGTTTCAGTGATTACTTCATGTTCTGATTTATCCAAATGTATTTGATTGACTGTAGTAAGACGTTCATTCATGTTGTCAATTAACTGGTTTTTCTCAATAATTATTTCCTATATTTTAAACCAAAATATATTGTATTCTTAATAAATGAGCATGTATCAGGTTAATTTACATTGAAATGATCTAACTAACAAATGAAAACCAATGCTGTAAGATAAAGAGAATAGTTAACTCGAATTCTCTTCCATTGATTCGAGATAAACTGTCATTTCCTCAAGAAAACAATATAGATATGGATGTATAGTTCAATAGATTTACTTCTGAACATTGTATAAACCTGTGATTTATTTCCAGAATATTTCATAATAAATGACTGTTAAACGAATAGGCATCTAACTTTACTAGACTAAAGAATTCACAACTACTATCCATCACTCATACAAGTTTAAAACTATTGATCCGCTGCCCCCAAATGCCCCGGTACGGCCGAGATTGAGGAGAGTAGGCTCTCTATCCCTCGAAACGCTCTCGTATAACCACGAGTATATAGCCTCTGCCAAGGAAATCCTACTCACTGCCTTCTCGTGGCACCGGTATTGTTTACGAAATTGAGAAGACGAAAAGCGAATGTTCGAAGCTTTAACCGGGTTGGTGGACGCGGATGATCCACCTAGGGGAGTTGGAAAACCCTCACTCCAAACCAACGGTGTACATGGTTTCCAGTATCCTAAGAGAACAAATGGCGTAAGAACCAATTATTGGTCACCGGATACCATGGGACAGCATCTCCTCACGATGCTCCACTGCCTTGTGGATTAGACCTTTAAGTCAAAGTCTCGGGATGTGGCCCCCTAAGAAAACCACCTGTTTCAGTTTGAGCACCAGGACAGTATTACAGCCCTCACACAAATCAAACTAGATTTGTGTGGAGCATATATATCTCGTGCCCCTTTGTACTAATACTTATATGTTTAAATAAATTAATATATAAAAATACTGATCATCTTAAAAGGTTTATCATTCTTAAGAATTTCTATCAAATAATTCCATTAAAATGACATCTTTTTGTGAGTTAATCACTTTTTTGGATAATCATGCTTCAAAACATTTCAGAAAGTACTTTATTAACTCTTTTCTCATGTTTAATAATGTTATCGGTGTAGACAAGGTTTCGAAATTCGTGAAACAATAACAGTTTGTGTTGTGTACATTTAGACATGCTAGACCACGATGGAAAATCTGGAAGCCCTGGACAGCCGTTTTCGTAGTGGTCTATCTTTAATTGACTCATGATTTCAACTATATAAAATTACTAAAATCTCCACAAAACCCCTTTTGATTATGATCATATGCTCACTAGTGACTGACTTCAGGAGATATTTCCTAGAGTTCTAGTGAGAATCAGTGATCAGTGGAGTTCAAACACATCTCTTGTGAGATATCAACTCACTGAAGACAATTGGTGAACGGTTACTCAACTTCGTGGATTGGTTGAAGTTAGACATTAACACCATCAGATGCCTGCAGGCTCAGTGGTCTACACTTAAAGCGTTCGCGTGCGAGAACAATAGGTCCTGGATTCAAATCCTGCGAGGCGGGATCGTGGATGCGCACTGCTGAGGAGTTCCATACTAGGACGAAACAGCCGTCCAGTGCTTCCAGGTTTTCCATGGTGATCTAGCTTCAATCGACTCATGATTTAAACTATATAAAATTATTAATGTTGTCTTTAATGGTCAATGACCTTTAAAATATCCGTAAAGATTGTTTAGTGTTGTTAACACTTTTAAGTTCTAAGTTTTGATTAGTAACAGTAATATTTAATAGAGTTCGGTTGATTGTTATTCACCACATGGACTAAATAACGTGTAGCTCATGTTTTTCTTGAATAATTTTTTCTGGTTAGCGTTTTTTTAGCGAGTTAGTTTTCTACGGGATGGGATAGCTAACCCCATACCCAACCCTCCTCCTTTACTCGGGCTTGGGACCGGCAGTAGCCCCCGATGGAGCTACAGACAGAGGCAACAAACCAGATTCCAGTGGAGGAATAAATCAGAAAGAAAAGCTGGAAGTGGATAGGGCACACTTTGAGGAAATCAGCCAATTGCGTCACAAGACAAGCCCTTACATGAAATCCTCAAGGTCAAAGGAGAAGGGGAAGACCAAAGAACACATTACGCAGAGAAATAGAGACAGACATAAGAAGAATGAACAAAAACTGGATAGAACTAGAAAAGAAGGTCCAGGGTAGAGTGGGTTGGAGAATGCTGGTCAGCGGTCTATGCTCTATTGGGATTAACAGGCGTAAGTAAGTAAGCAAGTAAGTAAGTAAGTTATATTTTTCTTTAAAAAACCTATTTTAAATCTATAAGCCATGTTCCAAGATTTTTTAGTGAATCCTCTTGGTTGATCAACATAATTGCATAACTTTGATTGTCCTAATGGATGACATCAGCAAATAGAAGTACACTTATAATGTTGACCAGAATAATATATCTAAATTTTGTCATCAGTGAGTAAACTAACATGTTACTAGGCAAAACATCTTCATTTAACATTAGAAGATATAATAAAACATTTGCTTACTTCTAGCCTTTTAATTTCTATATCTTTTCTTTGTTTTAAATTTGATTGTTGTTCATTGAATTTTTCTATTTCATCATCTTTTTCTTTATTTATTTGATTCATTCTATTTAATTCATTTTGTAAATTTTCATTATGATGAACTAATGATTCAACTAATTCATCATCATGTTTTCCTTTTTTTATTAAAAATAAAATTTGTTGTTTTAATTCTTTTTTGTTCTTGTAATAAATTGTTAATACGTAATTTTGTCTTTTGAAGATTTTTCTTAGTAACATCATTATCTTCCTCTAAACGTTTCTTTTCATCTTGTAGTTGAATAATAGTGGATGTTTTATTTTCATTTTGTTCAATAATATGATTAACTTTAGACGATTGAGGATCAAGATTATTATCATCATCTTGAAAATAGTTGATACCAAAGAAAGTTGCACCGGAAAATGTTTCATTTTCTATATTGTCTTTGTTAATTAAAACTTCTGTGCGAGAAGAAGCTTTTAAGGCAAGCTGTGATTGTAACTTTGCGATTCGATTTTTCAATGCAGTTATTTGTTGTTGTCGACCACGCCAAGTACCATATGTTCCTTCTGTTTTTAATTTTAAATTTGTTAGCCAAGTGTTTATGTTTGGTATAATTTCGCCGGTTTCTGCCTCGACTACTTTTTTAGCTAATAGTAAATCATGATTTAAAGTTTGAACTTTTTGACGTAATTCTAAAACAACAGATTCCATTTTTTTAATTTTTTTCTCTTGTCCTGCACTCTCTGATGTATTGTCGATTTTTTCGTTAGCTGTTATTTTGTTCTGCTTACACAAACTACAAATAACATCTTTATTTGATAAGCTAGCTGATTCAGATTCCAATTTTCTGACTACCTGACACAAGTTATTACATCTGTTTCGTTCACTAACAAGTGCAGCATTCAATTCCCTAATCTTTTTAGATAACTCAATAATTTTAAGTGAGGCTACATCTAGTCCCACATCATTAGGGTGAATTTTATGGACTCCATGCATAGTAACACTCTCTGTTTGTTTTGAATCGTCCTCATTACAGTAATCAGGCATTGTTTCGTTTATTTTATTTTCTATTTGCTTGAGCAGTCATTGTTAATTTGGACCTTATATGTTTTTAAGTGTCGTACTACTAAAAAAAAATCAAAAAGCATAACAAAAACTCATCGCGAATATTTAAAATGTTGCGTTCATTATCAAAATGGCTTAAAGCAAAGTCTTGAAATTTTCATCATTTTTTCCTCAGTTCCACTCTTTATGTTAACAATCTTGTAACACGGGGACAATTATCTGAAAATTTACACTTTCGATTTTCTCCCCTGCCAAACTTAATGCTCATACCTTTTAGACGGAATCTGTGTTACAACGCTGAGAGGTTCTTTATTTGTAATAGTAAGAGCCAAATGAATTCCTTCAGTTCTTTTCTATGAATCATTGAAGAATAACTTTACTTTGCTACTCCTCCGCGACATTTCCTCTTACCTTTCCAAGACAAAATATGCTAAAATAAATACATTTAACACTTTTACGATGAACATATTATACGCCGCAAAGGTGTCCTGCAGATAAATAGACGGATTAGTTTTTATGTGTTATTTTTAATTGTGGATGCGTGTAAAACTTGAAAAACACTAAGTTGTATCAATTTGTTCGTCAAATAATATGCTTCTGTATGGATATCGAAACTATCACTAAAACACGGGAACAGTGATATATAACAAAATTGCTTATTTAAATTCCCACAGTATGCTTTTGTTTGCAGGAATATATGACTAGACGTTCTTTGAGTTTTCAAAACCTAAGGCTTTAAAAGCGCTCCTAGTTATATATTTCTGTAAATAAGATAAAGTGGTGTATACCTCTGAACAGATGTAAATAAGTAATAGTCTTACAAGTCAATGTTACTTACGAAAAACACATAAAATTCTGTAGTACTTCAGTCTTATGAGAGCTCCGTCGTGATCAAAATAGCTCAGTCATAACATTTTGGACTGTAACACTGGGTGCAATGCGTCCGATTCTGATAGGAAACGCCAGTCTCCTTAAGGGACAAAACCAAATACTAGAATTTGCTGATGACTACCGTGGTTTGAAATATCCTAACCTCAGTGAAATTTTAATAATTATAATATTATAATTATTAAGTTCAATCAACACTTACTTTGAAATATATATGTCAAAGTAAGTGTTGATTGAACTTGTGTAACATACATTCGGACAAAATCATGCAATGAAAGTTCGAAAACACACTGACCGAGTTATTATCACCACCTAAAACCTTTCTCCTGACGTCCGTAATAACTTATCAGTAGCTTAACCTTGTGTTGGATAAGATATCATGTCCGAACAAATGATATCACATTCAATGACCAAATTGTTCAGTAGAAGTATACATTTTCACAAAGCCCAAAAGACCAAGATTAATACAACCCGGTCAATTTGTTATTCTGATAGCTGAAAGTTTTGGAGATTTTCATAAAATGTCAAACGCTTATGGGGAACTTCCACAGGTGAGACCACTAAGTTTTGTTTTGCACACGCTGATGATTTGCCAGAAGAAAAGCGCTTAATAGTCAAACGAAATGCAAATTGTTAGAAGTCATAAATTCGTGTAATAAGCAAGTAGATCAATTGGCTAAAATTGCCGTTAAAATAAATCCTTCGACTCGATGCTTTCAAGTTCGCTGCCCAATTAGCTTTCAACTAACTACAACTGACCAACTAAAGTATAAATACAATCAACCAAACATTAATTTAAAATTAAAGGCTGTTTCTGTCTAACCGTGTTGCTAAAGTTCGATTCGATATATTCAAAGTACGCTGCAGAACCTATTAGTTATAATAAATTATGTCGAGATGTTTAAACAAAATCTCCTCGAGACGAAAGACAACTTCAATTTCATTTTGTATTTATAGATATATGGATTTAAAAAAGATCTTGTAGTGGTAAATGAGTCCCCGTAATAAATGGTTCCCTAAATCTTCAACATTTGGTTCTGACCCTGTTAGTTTTACAGGACACACCTAGCTAAAGACGCTTGACTGCGCAACTGCATTACATCATGAGTGAGCACCATGTGCTGTGCAGCCCTTGAGACTGTTAGCCAGCTCACACAAAACACTTCTTGACACATCTCTAGTTTTCCAAATATTTCTACAAACTACTTCACTTCTGACTTCTGATTTGACTGGGTTGGTATACTTCAATTATAAAGGTGTTAGGTCTGAAGGCGCTATAAGACTCCAAATGCCTATAACATGTTTAGTGATTAGTCTGACGTGATTTGGTAAACCGAACAATAAGCTGTGAGTCTATTATATAGACCTGAATCCTATAAATCGAGGAGTAGAAAGGTAGTAAGTAGCTACTGACCTGTTATTTTACCAATTGTAGTTGTCAAACTGAAGGAAAAGAATAATCATATGACTATCTTAAATTATGTGGATGCTATAATCTTTTATTTTGAGAACATCATAGTTTTAGGACAAGCTGATAATGCTTGACAAATAAAACCATATGATTTCAACTAAATGTTCGCCGCTGTTGCAAATGAGAACAAGAGTTGCTGAAAGTAAACTTTAATGTTGCTAATTGTCAAAAAAACCTAACAGTGAAGTTATTTGTTGTTATTTGTGATACTCCCGCCCGTAGCAGCGTTGAATATGTTGTTGGACACAATGGTGCAGCACGTTGTGCAGATATGTACATCAACACATCTAAAAATAAATAGTTTTGGGTTAGCGTATGCACCTGAACTAAGAGAATAACAAAATAGAATTAAGAATCAGTGTCAGCAACCAGTATTAGTGTGTACGGTTAAAGTTTTCTTCGTAAAATGACATCAGCAATAACGACATAACTCTCTATATGCACTCTCTGTTCTTCCTCATTCCAACCTTGACTTCCCTCCTTCATTGGAACCTACTCCACCTTGATAAATATCACAACTCATTGTTCTTTATTACTGCCTTCTCTTCTCTGGAGCCCCTAATCGAAGTTCACTCTTGCAACATGAGCTTGTATCAATTTAATCTAATAATTTTTCATACCTCCATCTGTTCCACTAATAAATGTTAAGCATTGGTTATCGTTCATATCCAAATGCCTTGCTGCTCCTTGGTTTCTCTCTTTTTTTCTTCTTCAGAATTTTGCCCTGAGGGTGAAGCTATGTAACTTCAGACATCTGGAACAAGCTCGACGAACGCGCTTTCCCAAGGTCATAGTTCTAACCAGGCGCTCCACAAGCCTACTTTATAACAACTATAAACTTAAAAAGCTGCATTACATAAATACTTAGCAAGACCGAAACCCTATTACACTTTTTGTCGAGATTGGATCTGGTATGTAACGTGGACGCTTTGCCCCTTTGGAAATATATTCTTATGAAAACACATTATATCTGAACGAATGAACTGCTATCAACTTTTATAGATTATAATTACTAAACAAGCTTACTTGGGATGCATACTGTGAACCAGTATATGTTGTAAATTGTAGATCATGCCTGTAAAAATGGCGTGTACCTGCTATTGCAGAAATATATTATTATAACCATATTCTTATCCTAATTCCTAGAGTATTAAAATATGCGGTAGATTTTGTCGTTCTCTGATTACTCAGAACCATATCAAGGCCATTTGCCAGTATACTTTGGGTTTACCTCGGTTCTCTCACACACAAGTCATATAAAAGCATTTGCAACATTGACTGCAAAAGTCAATCTCAGTAGTTTGTCGCATTGTAAAAAAACTGGTGAGCGTGTGTACAGTTTAAATTTGAACTGTGGGTTATTTATCTGCCTTGTCCATTAAACGTTGCTTATTACAGTAACTCTACACACATTCTCTGCATTTTTGCATCTTCCATCTACAACCATAATGAGTTTAAACACTCCCTCAACTGCTTCTTACGTTGTTTAACATCCATATATGTCTTTGTATTAAGGGAGTTTTATTGCTCCTCATAAATGATTCAGGCTTCTTAGAAACTGCGCAGTCTTGTATCACAGAAGGATATTGGAGTGATTGGAAAAGCCTTCAAAGATCAGTTTTTGAGCTATCAGTACGTGTATAACTTTAAAAAAACTGGTCCGCACATATCATGGTCTACCACCCGACATTGTTTCCTAAGGATTGCCATGGCTATCCGGGAGGCAGTCCGTATACTATTGTTTTTCAAGAAGCAATAAACCGGACAACATTTCTCTTTTAGACATTATATATCTGTTTCCATCTCAACGCTATCTCGCCCAATGTAATCACAGCCCTTTCAACAGTGCTTCCAACAGCAGCTAGACAATAATGTGTATATCCATGGACTGCAACGATGACTATCTGTATGCAATGACACCATTATATTCGTCTCCTTGTCTCCATCTTTCACAACACAACCTTCTTCCCTACTTCTTTACCGTTTCGGTCCATCTGTAGTATCCGATGCCGTTGTAACCAGCAAGTTTAAACCAATATATCTGTTTGTGATGACGCCTTAGCGTTAAGGGACCATATTTTATCTCTGATATCCTGAAATTAGGTTAGCTCTCTGCTCAGCTGAAGTGGTCCCAGTGATCCTACGACATAACTCAGGACTGATATATTTTAATTATGAGTTATTTTGTAGCAGGGTATGGAAATTGCAAGGACCGGCGTTTATCTCGTTGATGAGGCAGTGTTTGTTTGATCGTAAGTCGTGAAGAATCATAGGAATAATATGAGTAGAAAATTTCCCTTGTTTTATTCTGCACCACTCGGCACTACCTGCAAAACAACTGCTTTTAGTTCACCATTACAAACATTCATTCCAAAACAACAAGTGTTTACTCGATATGGACTACCTTGATTTCGTGGATATTTGTGCGCTAGATGGTCACTATAGGTAGTTTTTTGTCGTCGATCTCAAATTCATGAGGCGAAGTCAGTTATGCTATATGTAGGGTCAATCTCTTCCAACCCCTTCCTTTTATTGTGAGGAGGTAGCATCACTGCAAACTATGGCGGTGTTAAGGAAACACCTCTCTGCCGCCACACTCCTAAGCACTCAGCAATATGATCATGCCGTCGAAACTCCGGAACTTATACAAACAATTCGTTTCGTGCACGTAACAAAAAGTGGCAATGATATTTTTTCAATCCCAATAAATATTTTAGTGTCTATTGTGTCCTAAGGTGAAAAGGTTTTTTTTGCTTTTATTTAAGTCCGATTTTTCAGTAGCAGTAACATAGAAATCTCAGCCTTTTTTGTTCAGTGTCTATAACCTTTGTAGCCTTAAAAACACATATTCTAAAGTTCAATTCTTCTATTTGTTTGTTTTTCTTGCGCCTCAAGAGTTTTTTATTGTTCTCTCTGTGAGATCACTTGACAATTTTAATGTAGCAAGTGAAACAACGTTAAGGTGGACTCGTATGTATTTCCCCCTTGACGATGGAGTGCAATGTAAAGACTGCAACAAGTGGTACCACAACGTGCACACCAGGTCCACTCCTGTTACAAGCCACTATGAATCTGGCTATGCAAAGCAAAACAAATTCTTTGCTGATTCTTGGGATGATTGAACTGCTGAACATAGCTGGAAAGATGCCCCCAGATAAAAAAGCCAGCAGTATATTATTATTACTAGAAGTACGGAAACAAGACGAGATCTTCGCGTTTGACGCCAAATCGGACTACAGGCATGAGAAGATTGAAGAAAAAGAAACTTCACAGCTTGTAAAGACGAGACCTGATGACATGTCAGCCACTTCTCATTAAATAAAAGAATCTTCCGAAAAGAAACAAAATGCTAGATTTGAGCACTATCTGAGCCACGTTAAGTTTTTAATAAGCAAGCCACGTTCAGAAAAATAGCAGGGAATAGCATCTGTAAGCCATGTAGGATAGGACAGACGATGGATTCCGAAAGTACGCAGAAATGCCACCTTCGTGGAGAGACCCGGAAAATTCCTAAGAAAAAGCATAGAAGGGCTCTGAACACACTAGAAAACATTTTATCCAGTCAGCATAGACTAGAAGTTCCTCGCAAACATCTGGAAAGGAAGAATTCGCTTGTCACATTACTGAGTGGACGAATGCCCTTCCTGTTCCTATGTTTACAAGTATTTCAGCGATTTGCAGAAGCCCAAAGCCATCTGAAATGCTGTAAATACCCCCGATTTTCTGTACGTAGACTAACCTTCGAGTAAAGCGCCCTTTCATTTTTCTCGTCTTTCCTCTAGTGTTCAAGTTGCCGTGTACATTTAGCTTAGGGGCTACTAGAGGAGGCTGGGAAAATGAAACAAGCGTTAAGTCGGAAGATTTATCACACCTCTTAAAATTTACCTTTGCTTCTTATGAAGTAAGAAATCGAATGCTGGAAAACTCGTGCAAACTGAATGGATCCGGAATATATGTCCGTAGGGATCCCAGCCTGATTCGTTGTATTACGAGACGATTGGCAAAGGTATAAATGAATGAGCGCCACCAGAACGGTAAACAAACTTTGTACTTAAAACTTTCCAAATTGTAGAAGTTCGGATTATCAACCGTACAACATTTTGAGACTCTGGCACACGATTCAGAGACATGTGAACTGGTGAGCTGCAGACTGAAATGTAAGCGGCAGGATATTGGATTGGTCGGAGTAAACCGCAGTCAAGAATGTGTAGTAGATGACTTCCTCCTAAGTAAACATAAGTCCTGGTGTAATAGGGGGTAAAAGCCTTATAGTATACGACTTCAATCCACCGCCCATGAACTGGAGAAACTTAGAATTAAGGTCACCAACAACATCGTTTGATTGCAGATTGTTAGAAACCACAATCGCCCTGACTTTATTCCAATACAGAGATCCCACCAAATTTGACTTACAAAACTCTCCGTCTCTCATGGATTTAATCTTCACACACGGTGATGATGTCGGTCAAATAACTTTCCTCCCACCTCTAGTGAGAAGTGAACATGCAATCATCTTATTCAATTTCATGGCTGAGGCGGCCTGTCATACAGTTGCACCGGCTCCTCCTAACATATGGAAGGCAGGCATGGAGGCAATCAACTCTATAACCTCGAGCAAAAACTGGATAACTGACCCAGGGTCGCCAGTAGAAGATGCATGGACACATTTCCAGAGGTTCTACAACTATGTGGTTGAACCGTTCACACTCTGAACAGTCCCAAAGAAGAAGAAGCATGTCCATCCCTGGATAGGTCAGGATATTCGACATCCACAGTGACAAAAGAAATGTTGGAACGTTGCTATCAGTCTTGGCACAGCAAGTACAATGGAACGCTACAAGTCGGCACGAAATAAGTCTATAATTACAATCCGGGAAGCTCAGAGGAAATATGAAAGTCAGTTGGAATAATATGTAATCAGGTAGTTTGAAAGACTGTTCTCGTACATAAATTATAGAACAAGGACACAACATTGGATCCTCAACCTAATAACGAAAGGTGGTCGGTCTCAAATGACAGAGGATGATCAGGAAGAAGCAGAGGCTATGACAAACTATTTCTGGGCAGTATCCACACAAGAGCCTCTTCTAGATGAGAAGCTAGACCCAAAAACAAAGTCAGCAAACCGTGTGCTCACTGAGGACTTCTATCGAAACGGTGTACTCGGGACCCTTAGCACTTCAGACGCGGAAAAGTCAACAAGATCGGATGAAATCTTTTGATAAATTGCCTACGGAAATGTGTTTGCTGTCGTAAGACAGATTGAACAAAAATATCGGCAGACTGCGATCAAGGGGAAACAGGTTTGATTGAGCATGTGTCGTTCGTAGGCCTGCTCCTGTTGGATGACGAACCCAAAAATTGGCCCGGAAGTCGCAGTATCGTCCCACAAAGGAGTTGAGCTGCAGTGTATCCAATGTCGGCTTTCACTGCACTGCGAATACCAAGTAAGACGAGTGGAAGAGTGTTTGTCCACTGTGAAACGTTTGCAGCTGAGAGTGAAGCTTTAAGCTGTCAGGGAAAGCGTTCTACCAACCCGTATTTTTGTGGGTGGTAGGCAGTTTATCGGAATCGTGTGATTACTAATAGTGTAGTCAGGCAACGGAAAAATTCAGATTCGAACTGGAGTCCACGGTCTTTAGTGGGAAGCTGAAGTTACCTGTCCCCATCTGTTTATTACGCAGTTTAAGGGTTGTTGAAGATAACTCGTACTGAAGATCAGTGTGTTCTTTCGGGAGCTGGGCGAGTTTAAGAAAGTCGATTCCTTGTAAACTTTTCAAGGAAGTTATGCAAGACAAAGCATCTGCAATTATCTCTCTCATTCGCAACAACATTTTCGTTGCTGAACCATGTTGTAGATGGAAGCTGATCTAACCTCTATCGATCTGTCAGACCTCCACGTTTTAAAATGGACCGTTTTAGAGTTTCGTAAGGTTCCGAAATATCACTAGTAAACATACTAGGTGTGACGTATCTGTTGACTTCGCGCTGTAGTGCCTTCACTTCTGCGAGGAATTGTGCACGTGCATTGGTCACGCCGTACTCATAGAAGTCAGCCTCTGCGTAACAGAACCAGGCTTCGATGTTATCAGGACAGAATAGCTCTAGCTAGAATGAGGGTGGTGTAAGAGTCATGATATTTAGTAACTTAGGAGTCTGTTCAACTATGATGAATATAAAGTACAGGAATGAACGAAGGGAAAAATATCCAAAAGTACGAAAGAATATCACAATATATAATATTTAAAGTAAAGTAATTATATATAAAGTTCCAAAAAAGAACAGACTCACAGTTTACGAGTTTGGTGCACCAGATCACGTCGGATAACCAATGAGGATGCCATAAGTATTTGGAGTTTGACAACACCTTAACTAGTAATATATTCTATAATCGGCACGTGTTCACTCAATGAAATCAGAAGTCAGTTATAGCGCAGAGAACACTAAAGGGGATATTCAGTTGTTTCAGGACTTCAAAATGTGGTATCTATGAAATATGAGATCACTGAAGGTCTGTGGTTCCATATTGCAATGACCATTACCAAATAACATGGTTGGTCTTCTGGCAATTTAGTGAGCCGTAGGATCGTAAATTTATGCCATGATAAGGTATATGAATACTCAGTTTAAAGGATAGGTAGATAGCAGTCGTCTCCCACTTTCTTCATTTTCATGACTTCCTAAAACCTATCTTAACTTGAAATACACCAGTGAAACTCGATTTAAGAGTTCTAGTACAACGTTTAGGTCTTATTGATCAATACGATATACTTGTTAAAGACTCAATTCGTATTCTCCAAGGTTATCCAGTATTCTCCTTGTACAATCCAATGTCAGCTTAAAAGTCGGGTAGTTTTGAGTTATTTTTTTTCTCATGTTAAAATATTATCATGTTATGAAAGCGATATTCAATATTTTTTGTCAGCTATGCTTTGCTCCCTTGACAAAGATTTAAAATCCATAGACATTATATTAGCTAGCACTTCGCCACGCCGGAAAGAGATACTTGGGAACATTGTAATTCATTTGTCTGACTGACTGATCATTATATTTAGGGTCTGCAGTTCTCCTCTATTTGTCCTGATGTTGAAGAGTCTCTGCCTTCAGAAAACTTTCAATCAATACCAGCTCATATCGAAGCCATAGCTAAACTTAAAGTGGATGCAGTGGTGAATACCTTGGATATCAGTGAAGTTTGTTTACCTTTTTATGCTCATATTAATGATAGCGTAACTATGTAGTCATAGGAGCAGACACTATGGTATGTTTTGAGGGTTGTATTTTTGGCAAACCCTCAAGTCACGTGGACGCTGTAAATATACTCAGTTGGTTTGTGATACACCTAATCTATACCATTTGTAGTTTGAGTGGGAATGTTCATCAAGTGATAACTGGTGTATGTCTAAAGTGGATTGTATCTGGGAAACAGCAGAAAACTGATCAATTTCATGAAGTAACAAATGTAAAGATGATTGAATTAAGCCCTCTCATGATTGAGGGGTATGTTCAGTCTGAAGAGCCAATGTATGTTTCCAGGCTGAGTAATTTTAGTTTTACTAGCATCATTCTTAATTCAGAAGAACGTAGATGGGTGGTTATTGTTTAACTATCTATTTTCTCGAACGGATTGACATAAGTTACTTAACTGTTGAATAGATATTCTGTTTCATATCAGTAGACAGTAGGATCCATAAGTGTCAGAAATAGGTACCATAACTACGTTTATGTTTCATTGTACTAGCCTACGCTGTATAACCTAGTCCCAATAATCTATTTAAAGACCACTAATTTATTGTAAAAATTTATCAGTGGGTGTGGAACGTGCACCAACTGCAAGCACTTGATCATGTAGTTATTTTCTAGTGGTAGTTGGAATCTGGCGAAATTACTCATCAATAATATGCTCAATGAGAGGTGAAGATCGGCTGATGAGGCTATGAAATGTCACCAGCGTATGTATTTGAAACACGTTTTACTCATTTTTAGTCACCGCTGACTCAGACGTACATCACTTACCAGCGTAAGAGTAGGTTAAGAGAAAGCCACTGTTGGTCTGTATCATGTTAGAAGATAGAGAATTCCTGGTCAACTCACAAAACAGTAGTGAGTAGCTGAAGCTGTTAGCTGTTCTTGGATTATGTCTCAGTTGGATTAATTCTCAATCTTCTCTTAAGTTTTGCTTCAAATTAGCTACTAAAAACTTTAATAGATCCACCTATTTGTTTGAATTCTTCATATAATTACTTAAGTTTCTTCATTGTTTTCAATATTACAATCCTCATCATCCTATTTCAGGGATAAAGCTGGAGCTTATGGTATCCAGGGATTAGGTTCAAGTTTAATTGAGCGGATCGATGGAGATTATTTCAATGTTGTTGGTTTGCCTGTTTGTCGGTTATGCAAATACTTAAAAGCTGGATGTGAAGAAATAGTGTCTAAATCGTCAAACACATAAAGAGTTCTTATCGAACTGAGTAAATATCCCAGAAAATAACTAATATCCGTCAGTATTTTATCACTTTAAACTGATGAATTGTATGAAAAGTTGTCATAATTTACTGAAAAATTAAATAATATTCTCGTTCACTTATTTTATCATTATGCAAGTAGACTGTACTTCTTACAATGTCACCTTGGATTTTTTAGCTGTGTATTTCGCAAGTAGTGTTCTCCATTTTCTGTGTGTGCGTACGTTTAAATCTATATCGTCAGTAAAGTATATAAAGAACCGTGGATTTCATCTAAATGCAACTCACTAACTAAATGCACCTGTTAACGTACTCTACTTTGAATGGTAAGGCGTCGAGATGCTAACCCACAATTGCTTAAACCGATGTTTATGTACCGACTTTTTTAAACTTTGATCTCTTTTCTTCATGCTCGGTCAGTAGTACTAAATAGAAAAAAAAAACCTTGCACAAGTGTGCTTAGGTTGCAGTTACTAAACTTTATATGAAAGCTGGGAAAGGAAAGCAGTGGTATAAAATAACTAAAGAGAAAAGCTTAAAAGAACAAAGGAGATGCAGAAATACAGTGTATAAAATAATTCAAAAACTTGGTATTATAAGTTAGTGAAGGAATAGATCTGAGCCACTACAAATGATCTTGGCCTGTATTTTCAAATATTTTCAGCTAGTGATCATATTTATTGTACGTAACCCAATCAGGAAGTTTGCAATTCCTCACATTGTTCGCACCAAGTCAGTCACCCTATGGGTTGATTCCAAGTTTGACATGGCTACCTAGCTGCTTACATACTGACCACTACTTTATGTGGGGCCATTCTCAGCATATGACGGCGTTATTCATTCTGTCGTTAAACCGCTGGACTAGGGTTCTTATTATGGTCTCAGAGGTCGGAATCAAAGTAACTCATAAACTCTGAATATCTTTGACGTTTCGCTCTTTAGTTACATATTGGTTTATGTATTTTGTTGGTTTTGTATTTTTTATGGTTCAGACAATTAAGAGATAGACTTTTACGTTGTGGTCCTAGACCCAACCTTCCCAAGTAACCAGTCGACGTTTAGTTTGTTAAATACCATTGAGTATCGAATATGTTTGTGACTTCACAAGCAGATGCTGAAATTTGTTTGTGTTAGTCTTGTACAAACATATTTGTTTTACCAACTGTAAATACGTGTTTCTTATTCAATCTGTAAATAAATCTACTAGGTGGGTTTCGTCCTAGTTGATGCTTCATAGTTGGAAATGTCTCCAGGATCTAGGGAACTAATGTCTTTTTATGGATATTAATCTGCATCGCTTCAAATCAAAGTCTTGTTTATTACCACCGAGCCCTTTAATAACCTGATAAGATTGTTAGTCAGTGATACGCAGGAATTGCTGCTTCATCATTTTTCTTACTAAACCATAAGTTGCCATCATACCCGAGAGAATTATTCCCTAAGTTCAACCGTGAATACAGCTTAAATTTTATAAAGCCAGAATCCAACTTTTATCATAATGAATGATTGTCGAATACGGAAAAATTAAAACGTCCATAATATTCTCATTTTCGATTCAGTGTTGAGCTACTTGACTGTCTAGAGCTATAGTACCTTTTGGCTTCATGTTTTTACCTGGATATTTGGAAATACAAACTTAGTACATGTCTTGCTTTGGAAAATACATATAAACTTATAAGTGTAGTTGGAGGTACTTACGAAGACTGCTTGTTGATTTTGTTCCGTTTCGGTATGCAGTTCGTTTAATTTAAGGTGATGAGTCCTGCCATTGTGAAAGCAATTTTCGGCCTATTGTTTACTCTGCAATTAATAAATCCAATAGTTACATCCATTTTAAAGTTATGGTCTAAAAACCAAGACTTCTTAACTATTGTTCTTGTGTTGGTTCTGGATTTTCCCGTACTTTTAAAGAGTTAAAAATAGGTTGTACAAGAAAATTACAAAATAAACTAATGGTTATTCAGGTTCAGTTTTACGTTCATAAATTCGAGAATAAAACAATTAATATTTTTCAGTCTTGAGTGCTGTTAGAGGTATGAGGGCAGTTTTCACTTCCCGGTTGCCCACACCATGGAAGGGTTCTTCTAGAGGTACCTGATGTGCATTTTCAGGGTCGACCTTTTCTAACCCCACCCCTCCTTGTGGGAAGGCAGCATCGCTGTTATGCTGGTTGTCTGAAGGAAACACCTTACTGCCGTCACACCTCTGTACAGTCGGCAGTACGACTTCGGACCTTGGGTTTGCTGCTTTTAGTCTTACCGCTCTCCAACCGACCTTTCTGGCATGGTAGGACGTTGAGGAACGATTGTTCCAGCCAGTATAGCTCGATTGGTTCATCATGATAGGCAAGCCCGACCACCACGTCAAGGTAGCAGCAATGGTCGGGATTGATCTCTTTACTGTTATGACTTTATAAAAGAAGGCCGTTGCCAATTTGTTATGATTTTATGTCTGGCTTTTTATCACGTGATTTATCCGCCAATCAAAATACTACTTCTTCAGTCTTAGCACGTGCCGAAACAATGACGTTCGACCGGCATAAGCAGTCTAGCGTCCTTTTTGGTCCCTTGTCCGCCTAGCCCTTCCAATTGACTCCAAAACACCAATTACAGCTTCTGCTATGCGAACCACTTATTTCAAGCATACTTGGTTTATATACCAGACAGACCGCATCACACCATAAAGTAGGAAATAATATATGTACAAGATTAAGCCAAATATGGTTGTGAACGTGGGAGACAGTAATCAATAAACTGAGTTAAATTTAGGAACAGTAATTCGTATAATAATAATTCATAGGTCAAAGTGATGCTTATAATAAGATGAATATATATAGATTAAATCTAATCACTGAATAGTTATACAATACGAATATATGTAGAGTAATAGTCCATTAATAGATCTCGGAAGTTACCTGTACTTATGTTTTTATTTTAAACTATCATCTTCACAATAGTATTGAGCATTTGTAGTGTGGCATTAATTGTTAAATAAAGTGAGTCACCGAACTTTGACAAGAAAAATGTATCGAGTTGCGAGTGAAATTTTATTAAAATAGTAAGGTTAATTGATACATATATTTTGTGAAGTCCCAAACATATTTGTCAATAAGGCGAACCATGAATTGGTGTGAAGATCTTGTATTTGAGAAACTAATTTGATCTTTATTCACTACTTTTTATTTCAAACGTCTGATCTTTATTAGTTTTGTATTCAGTCACAACGTAAAACTTCGTACGTACGTACATGA
The DNA here is from genome assembly GCF_000237925.1 of Schistosoma mansoni. NCBI lineage: Eukaryota > Metazoa > Platyhelminthes > Trematoda > Strigeidida > Schistosomatidae > Schistosoma > Schistosoma mansoni. Next base: position 22,289,855 of record NC_031502.1, on the reverse strand, counting down.
GTTTGAGTTGCCATACCACATAACCACAGAGATGTAGTTGTCGATTCAAATCCCATAGTGGTAGAAGTATTAAGAGTATAAACATTATGTGAAAAATTAGGGTTTGAAGATGTTATTGAAGGAGTATAAATTTGGAAAGAGTAGAAGGATAGAGATATGAAGAATTTAGAAGATTAGAATTTGGTAGAACACAAAGAGTGGATGCACCTTCGCCATTGCAAACGACTTTGAGTCATGTCATTTGCAATGGCGCAAACGATTTTGTATTCTGTTAAGTTCACTTCGATTGCTGTTCTATAATTACAGTCATATTGTGACGAAAAACCTGCAAATAGTTTACTTCTGCAATATTAGCTCTAGATATCCTACAAATCGTCTATTGCAAAGTATCTCAAGAGCTTAAATCTCAGATTGGGTTCACTTGTAAAGACAACTAATGATTAATAAACTAAAACGTCCCCTAATAAATTATGACTTTGTACTGCACTATTTAATTGTGATTGGTAGTTCAAGGTACAGTCAGTTAGATGACCTGTGTACTTTTACCATAGATTACATCCCCTTGGTTCGACAGACGACGTTCCCTCTCTTTTATATTCTCGTTTTACTGATTTATTTCATTTCTGTAACCATAACTCTAATTATTTTTCTTTTCAGTTCTTTATTCATTGTGGTGTGATCCACTTTAACACCTTGTCATGAATAACTTGTCTACTTTTCGACTGTATATTCAAACTTTATTTCCTTTTGATTGTCAATAATCCCCTTGAAACATCTATGTTTTCCAACTTCGCATAATCTTGTTCTTATTTGCTGGTCTGAAGTGGGCCCATTCTCTCCTTACTTCTGACGGTTTAATTAGTGTCTGAACTCCTGACTATTCACGGTTGTAAATGGTAGTAGTTCTGTGTTATTACCGTACTAAATAAATATCATCTTATGGTCCCCAGATATAATGGATAACGCAGTTGTTGATTTAAGACATTCTTACAGATTTTACACATCAAGTTGGATGAATGATCTTCAAATTGATTCTTAAGTCATGGGTTTTTGATTGATTTATAAATTACTGCCGTGTTCTCTTATTCCGAAATTATTGTAATTTAAATTTAGTCTTTATGCTTCATTTTCTCTACATTAGTGCTCTACTTCGATAAATAGTTTTTTCATTCTTTACGGTCTCGCTATTTGTTAACTCCCGGGCAAAAAATCGAGTAATAGACTCTAAATACGGGGGAAAATCCGGTGTCAATATAAACTTTTTCCCACAACCCGGGGTAAATAGTGCGAATTTTCGCCCAAATGCCCTGGTACGGCCGGAGGTGAGGAGAGCTCTCTGTCTCTCTAGAAAGGCTTTCACATGGTCTCGCACACACAACTACTGCCAGGGTAGTCTGTAATAACTTGTGATCGAGTGGATACCCTGTTAGTGTATAACGGACGGTGTCATCAATTAGAGAACAGCGAATTATCGATCGGACCAGAGACACACGAAACCCGTACGAGCAGTCTGGAGTACTTGTCGATCCGGGTTTCTGCCTAGCCCAGCCAGTTAAGTCCAGAACAGCCTCCGCGATATGAATCATTATGTTTCAAGCATACTGAGTTTATATACCAATCAAACTGACCACATCGTACTATAAAATGGAAAATAACATTTCTACAAGCTTCAGCTAAATGTGGCTGTGAATAGGGAGGTAGTCAATAATAGACAGCGCATAATTCACGAATGGTAAATGGTACAACAAAAGTTTGTGGTTCAAAATAAAGCTCATAATAAGGGGGACATGAATATTAATAGTTTAGTTATTTAACAATTATGGGATAAAAAACATATGGACACTATTGGTTCATAAATAGATCTCACTAATTTGAGTGTCGACAAGGCGAGTTCTGTCCGTGGTCGGGACACATCGAGCAGAACTCGCTCTGTCGACACGCAAATTGGTGTGAGACAAGCTCAGGTAAGTTCGAAAAGTGCTGACTCACATTGACCAAAGGAGAAAAGACAGTCTCCAAAGAGGTCTGTCTTAACCAAAAACTCAAGAGAAAAAGCTCTTTCTGCTCCCCGTCTTCTAGATAGTAACCAGCAGGAAACGCCTAGAAGCCGCAGTCGCAAGGCTCGGTCATTTTCTAGCGCGAAACGTGACCCGACTTCTCAAGTCGTCGACAACCCTGCGGAATCCCATAGCATGCTTGACACGACTGTGGTTACTACTCCAACCAACGTTGACCAATGAGTAAAGGTTGAAGCAGAAAACGATATAAAAGGAAATCCTGTTCCTATCAAAGTAGTAGAGAAATTGAAGACTGACCATAGTGACATCAGTTATTTTTTATAGAATCAAGGAGAGTGAAAGCCCTGAACCTCAAACTCGTTTTGAGCATGACATTGAGCTGATTAAACAGCTACTTAATCAACTTATGCCTCAAACTATCTCCGGAGTCACCTTGCTAAAGGTGTATATACTAGGTAACCTACAGAATTTGAAGCCTAATCAATCCAAACTGCTTAAAGTAGTATTCAAATCTCCTGATGAACACGACTTAATTTTACAGAATGGACATAAAGGGTTTAGGAGTTTTTGTCTGTAAGGACTTGCCGCTGGCAGACCGTGTGAAAAGACGAGAAGCCGAAAGAAACTACAACTTAGATTAGACGCTGGCGAAAAGGACCCAAAAATTGTAAATTGTCGGGTTGTGAGGCTCCGACAGAGAATGATACCGAAGTCACTCTCAGTGAAGCATGAGGCCATTTAAATAGGCTTCGGATCTGTTACACCAATGCCCGAAGCCTGTTCCATAAATGATCGGAACTAGGTGTACAGACTGACTCTACTAAGCCAGACATAATCGCAGTCACAGAAACTTGGCTGATAGTCTATAGACAGTAGGGATCTTGATCTCGAGGGTTTTACATTAGTATGGGCTGACAGAATACAAAAGCGTAGAAAGGGAGTAGCCCTATTCATTAGGAATGCTATTCCATTTGCCATTATCGAGAGTGTATCCCATGAGAGTGGGACGTGTGGATTAGTTAGTTACCACTTGAAATGCAAGGGACAAGAGCTGTTTATTGGTTTGGTCTATCGCGGTCCAAGCTGTGAGGTAAATGAGGTCCTGCTAGGCAGTCTCAACACTTGGTCACAAAGTGGTCAATGTCTAATCCTAGGGGACTTCAATGCACCACAGTAGACTGGGAAAATCTGCGAATTGAATCGCCAGATAATTCCTCCGAGTATGAACTAGTTGATGCGGTTATCACATGTGCCCTAGTGCAACATGTGAAAGAAGCGACTTGGTACACCCGGGCACTGAATCATATTTACTAGATCCTATACTGACTCACTATGAGGATGACGTTGCGAACCTGGATTACATGCCACCAATAGGTAGAATTGATCATACAGTTTTAACCTTTGACTTCTACATAACTGTCAATAACGAGCACACGTCAGCTGAATCCAGACCAAAGGTCTGGAAAGCAAATATACAAGACATCATGCACTCAGCATCGTCAATGGATTGGGCAATAGACCCAGAGTCCACAATTGAAACAGCTTGGGACGTACTTCGAAACTTATACTTAAAAGTTACTGAATCCCCTATCCCTTGGACTTCACCTAGGGGGTCGAGAATCTCTCCGTCATGGTTCAGTAGAGAGGTTCGCATCCTTCTGCTTAAGCGAAGGAAAATAAGGGATAGATTTAGGTTACTGGGGACTGATGAGACAAAATCTCAATATCGAGAAGCTAGGAATACCTATGCCTCGACCCTAAGTAAGTCTAGAAGACTGTACGAACAGAAAATTGTTAAGGAACCCATAGGATGTCCTAAACGCTTGTATTTGTATTTAAACCAAAGGACAAAAAGAAGAAGAAATATTCCTGCACTATGGGGAGACAGTACTACCTTATCATTTGTGGAGGAAGACTTTGGCAAAGCTCAAGTATTCTCTAAATAATTTAGCAATGTATATACCATGGAAATACCCTACTCGTCAATCCACACGAACCCCCCACAAATACACTGGACAACGTGACCATTAAAGAACTCGATGTTTTTGGTCTGCTAAAGAAGCTTGACATAGGCAAATCCACATACCCGATGAACCACATCCTAGGTTACTAAAGGAATTAGCTATCTTCGTTGCGAACCCCTTAAGCATACGTTTTAATCTATTCGTAACCCAGGGTCGTTTACCGAAAGACTAGAAGAACGCTATAGTAAGTCCTGTCTTCAAAACAGGTACGAAACATAAACCTGAGAACTACCGACCCATTAACCTAACTAGTGTGGCTGTTAAAATCTTAAAAAAGTTTATTCGGAAGGAGCTGTTGGAGTACCTCGATGAAAATCCCATACTTTCGTAAAGGCATCATGGTTTTAGAATAGGTTATTCCTGTCTCACTAACTTATTGGTCCCTCGCGAAAGCTGGTGCTCTCTTTAGGACCAAAAGTTACCTGTAGACGTAGCCGACATCGATTTCAGCAAAGCTTTTGACAAAGATCCGCACAACCGGCTGTTTTATAAGTTGAGAAATGTCGGGATTGGAGGCAATCTATTGATGTGGGTAAAAGATTTTTTAGTTGGGCGCCAGGAAAGAGTACGGGTGAACTCCAAGTTGCCTAGCTGGCAAACTGTGCTTAGTGGAGTCCCACAGAGTACAGTTTTGGGGCCAGTGTTATTCCTCTTGTACGTAAGTGTCCTCCCTCGTCCACTATCGTCATCCGTCTTGCTACATGCTGGCGATGTCAAGATATGAAGAGTGATAAAATGTAAGGCTGACAGCTTGGAACTCCAAAACGACCTGGAGAAATTATCTGAATGGTCCCGAACCTAGCAATTGCCGATAAATACTTCCAAGTGTATTGCGATGCATATTGATCATCAGGGTACAGAGATATACAAGATGAGTAACACTGAGCAACCTGTTGTCCGAACACACAATGACTTAGGGGTCATCGTTAGCCCAGACTTAAGGACTACTGCATACTTCTGTGCAATAGCTGTCAAAGGTTTTTGAACCTTATGGTCAATACGCTAGAATATTTTTGATTTTGTGTACAGTTTTCGTGCGTCCTAAACGTGAGTACTGAATACAAGCCGCTAGCCCGTGCTTAAAAAAAGATAGTGAGCTTTGGGAAGGAATTAAGAGAACAGCAACTAAGCTGATTCCCGGAATGGCGAAGCTCCCGTATGACGACAGACTGACCAAGTTAAGCCTATTCCCGCTGTCGCATTGAGGAACCAGAGACCACTTGATTACAGGTTTCAAACTACTTAGTGACAAGTTTGCACCTGCTATGCCCTCATTTTTCTTATCTTCCAAAACAGAGAATTTAAGAAGACACTCCAAAAACGTTCATATGCCCAGAACAAATTACTTGTCAGCTGACTATCAACTTTCCCATCGAATCATCAACGAGTGTAATTCATTACCTCAACACGTGGTTGAGGCTCCACCCGTAGACTCTTTCAAAAGAAAGTTGAATCAATTGAGAGACCATCATTGCCAGGACTGACACAGGCCATCAAGCCTCCTGTCCTTTCCAAACTCAAACTGAAATGAGTAGTCAGAAGTTGAGTTGCAGGTGCTTCAATCCTTACTCGTTTTAGTAGCTTGGTTTCGAGATAATTTCTTAGGATTCGTTAACCAATCACCCTCATAACCGGTATTCGATGAGTCTGGATGGTGTACGAATTCAAAAGGTAACACAATTCTAAGACTAGGGTTTACTTTTGGTTTGCGCACATCAAGCGAACGTGATCAGACAGTCTAATGAGTGCAGGCAAGTTAATAAATTGGGACATATGTGCGTAGACTGCGAAATGTAACAGAGAATACATGAGCACACAGACAAGACATTAGTAGTGATACAAAGAAATAAACAAGTTGTTTGTGTTTGAACAGTAGCTTCTGTTCAACAAGTTAGCTAAAGGGTTTGACAAAGTCGACCATAAACAAACTTCACTGTAGGAGAGGTGCTATAATATGTTCGCCATAACTAAATTTAATTCCTTTTAACGCTAAGTAGTGAATATAGTTACTGTATTATCAAATGTTTTGTGTTATGTTTTGGTCTGTAAGACAATACAGTTCCATTCCTTCTGCTTCAAATCTGAATTCTTGATTCCATTTGTTGAAGGTCTAGCTCATTTGGGAAACATGGTGACTCGTTGAACGATTTCAGGTTCACTATAAGCATGGTTCTTAGTCATCTTGGGAAGTTACTGATCAGTGTGTAGCAGTAGGAAATTAAAGATTACTGGGATGTTTTGACTTTTGGTGTTTGACGCAATTTCAAGAAAAATAACATTCTGATTTATTTCATGACAATTATCAGAGGGAAACTCTGTAAGTTTGCTAAAGAATTTTGTATAACCCGACAAACATATCTGACTTCCGTTCAATAAACCAAAGATATTACCAATAGATTATCTTCACATTATATAATTCAAAACACCATAAACAACACAGTTCTGCAAACTACGCCCTGTTCCAAATAAGGCGACATTGGATTTCCAACTACATCTCCAGACACAGTCTTCTAGGTACTAGTCCGTGAACAACTACGTGCTAAAATTTTCAATCGCCTGATCGTTGTAACAAATGACCCTAAACTAGAGAGGCAACTTATAAAAAGATTTACTTTTTAGAATGATACAAGTTTCTTTATGGCATATGGAGATGTTAAAAATGATCCTGAGATTGTCTTGAAACGCACTGTGTCGTATTACCGAATTTAAATAAATCTATTATACTGCGGTTAACCCAGATTGTTTTCAATAGTAGCCATGCCACACTTATTCAAACTGAGTAATTGAAAAAACACTTTCAAAACGTCTTTGGACACTAAACCCCTTTTTTTATGTAATGGATTGGCAGTCATCTGCAGAAGTACTCACCAATTATTGAGGACATTATTTACTAAAGCAGGAATGATTCATTTACGTCTGGTTGGTGATGATAGTATATAATCTATTATTTCCAAAATGAATTTGTTGTTTTTTATATGGATGTTCATCTAAATTCTACAAGTAGTGCAGTCGCTGGTATCACTGTCCACCACTTATCTATCATTGGTACAGTGGATGGTACATTACAAAAGGAAAGGATCAGTGTGGCAATGTTCCTACCATGGTTAACGAGCACGATTCATCTGTGGTATCGAGTGAGTTTTTCTATCATTTTCATCACTTTGTACAGTATATAGAGTGTTTTTGCTGCTCATTATACATCAACATGTGCACCTTACAATTTTCCGCGAGGACAGCTAATCAGACTAGAATAAAGACGTTTAGAGAACATTCACTCACTCTATATCTCTTTTATGAGGTCATTTTTTCTAGTGTTCGTAACAGCCGACATTCACAATGACATTTGGGGTGCACCCTTCGTAAGTGAATATTATTTTGTGGTAGATACAAGGAAGAACGTTTATTGATACCTAAACTAATATAGAAACTCACTGCATCTGATAAGAACAAAGAAATAGAGGTCATGACTAACAATAGAAACTATTTTGGGAATATTATTTCACTTAATTCAAAGGCTGCGAAATGCTGATATCGAGTTTTATTCCTGGTTTACTTTATGAGCCACAAGCTTTCTTCTGATGCCATACCCTTTTCTACTCCAAGGTTCTGTAATCTAAGAGTAACCTTTTGTAATCAATTTGGATATAGGTGTATTTTTCTAGTTGTTTGTGCGTTAGGACCGTGATAGACATTTGTTGACCTATATATCTTCTTACACTAATCCGAATCAGTAAAAGCTCGAGTAGTGTTCCAGTTTGCTCGTCTTCTCTTTCTCTCTTGCCAATCAATCAGGTTGTAGATTGGTTTTAATCTCTTTAGTGCAGGTCAGTTTTCTTTTGAATTAGACTCACTCATTTCTAGCCTCGAGATTGAATAATTTGGCCCATATTGTCAGGGTCTTAATATAGATTGAGACAATCTCTTCTGTACATTATTGGTTGGAAGGATGAAGGAAGTTGAAGTATCCATTAGAACTACTACGTACTCATATCTAGGATGAACACCACTTCTGGTGGTGTTTTCTTTAGTACTATCCAGCAGTACTCAGAAATAACCAACTTATTTGGCTGACACTGAAAGACACCAAGTATTTCACCATACTAATGGTATTATATGGAGGCGAAAAGACATGGCATCGATTTGTTTTCGACTTTTTTATGATACATAAACCCATTTTAAAAAGTGGCCATATTAGTTGTAACTGGTGGTTATGAAGGGTCAATTTTATAACGTTATGTGTCATTATTGGCAGCAAAGTCTGGCCAAAGACTCCCATGATATGCATGTAATATACAACGGAAAGCCTGCTGTACAAAATACGTTTCAAAGGAAGCGGTGGACATCTCTCCTACCAAGTGGGTGAATATACCCATATGCATGCCATGGGACGAATGGACATAATCCTGTGTGCTACTGGTGTGCATGTGACGTAGGTTTGCTCACAGGCTAGGTATACCTGTATGTATACAAAGGGATATGCACATGAAAGTTCATGTGCCACTTAGCATGTACAGCAAGTGCACAGGTACCATCTCGATGAATCTACATGGTGCCCAGCAAGATTGTGTTACGCCTTGAGGTGTCTAGTTGGAGTCATCTATAGGAAGCCCACTGCTAACATCGAGTACCACAGTCGTATGCTGGAATGATCATCCCGCTCTACCCGTCTCCGATACACTCATATCCTGCTTCTAGGAGACTTCAATATCTCTTAAGTCAACTTCGTCGAACATAAGTACATTAACGTTGATAACTTTATTGAAGCTCGATTTTTCAACCCACTGAAGATATGTATTATTCAAAAATGTGAAATCGGCAACTCATTGGAGAAGCAGTCAGATGCCATCTCACCTAGACTGATTGTTTATAAACGAAGAATTCCTAACTGAAAACCTCCATGTCCTGTCTCCTTTGCGGAAAAGTGAACACGTCGTCTAAGCCTTTTGTTTTATCAGTAAAACTAAGCTAAGACATCTCACCAACAACAGGCACTGGAATTGTAAACGGTTGGATGTGTCAACTTTACATGAAAACCTACAGCAGGTGGACTGGGGAGTCCACCCTCAACCTGATGTGGATGCTTACCGAGATTTCTTATTGCAAACGATCGTATGTGTTGCAAAGCAGTCTTTTCCTCAAGCTGTCTCCAAAGTCCACAAGCAACTTACAGTCATCATAAATCGTACTCTTCGTTTGCTATGCTGCAAAGGTTACTACTGGTTGGAATACAAATGAACTGGTAACAGCAGCGCATACAGGCAATTCAACGAAGCAAAAAGCAATGAGCAAAAGTAATAGGAGAACTGAGGTTCCAGTATCATATAAAGCTTATCGATAAACTTGTCTCCAATCGGAAAACCTTATTCGGTCATGCGTCCCCTCCTCGACAAGCCAACACCGAAATTTTTTAACAGCTAGGTCCTAATGGCCCGAACAAAAACGGCGATGACGCCGCTTACCTTCTGGTAGTACTTTCGAACATTCCAACCAACCTATACGAAAATATATTGATGAGAGCCTCACCTACAATTCCACAGAGCTCTCAGAAGTGAACGTGAGAACGGATTTGGTGTATTAGAAACTGTAGTACCTAAAACGGACTCTCCTCAGGACCCGGATTTCGTCCTTTATGTTATACTGAAGGAAGCAGCTTCAAGCTTGGCAACAACGCTATGCGTGATGTTTTTACAACTTAGGTAACTCACTTATAGAGGTATCACAAGTAGGAAAACAATCTAGGAATATTGGTACCCTGTGATCTGAAGTCCTACGTCAACTGCGACAAAAACGCTTTTCGAGAAAACTCTGCACTGGTAACGTTGAAGGGCATTTTAGGCCAGTTCAACACAAGGACTTCCCTCATAATCTTCAATAGTTTTATTTGTCCCTATTTAGAGTACGGAAACATTGTATTTCCTCCCTCACTCCAAAAGGATAAAGACTCTCCGGAATGTATCCAAAGGCAAACCACGCAATCTATTTGGAGACTTAAATTTAAGTCTTATGAATAGTGCCTCCAATCACTAAACCTTTACCTATCAGAGTACAGGCATTTCAGAGGCCACCATCTGGTGAGAAGTCATTTGCTATATATTTATGCATATCGACACTATGAACTAAATCAGAAACCAATTTCATCGTCAAAAAAGATGCAAAAAATTAAAGGATAGTTTTTGTCCACCTATCCGGTGGAAAAATACGAAACATGGAGTTGGAAGTGAAATAAAGTTTGGGGTAAATTGCCGTCTTTAACACATATCCCTCCTGATTATTACTAAAGAGATCCATATCTCAAATAATAATACAGGTGAAGAAACAATCAACCTTAGAATTGCAAGCAATTTTTTAGCTGTTTCAAAAGTATATTGTGGTTGTTTGTTTAACACTATCAAAATAAAAGACAAGTTGAGTAAGCGGCAGATGCGAGTTAGTTCCATCTAGCCGGTATTCGGTAGGTCGTTATGTTGTATATATTTATTACTTATAATAAAGTCACTTTGGATGTATTATTTATCTGCAGCATAAAATTTGTACATCTCTTCCATCATTAATCTCAATTTATTATATCTAGTTTGCATAGAATTTGAGTAATTTTTCTGTTGACCAAATTCACCTCCATCTATGTCATTTTAAGTCCGTAGGGAGAGGATCTCTATCCTTTCGAAGAATACTGTTGACGATCGTGATTCAACAAACTGGTTCAAGGTATGTAATCGTCTCGTTCTCCCTATTTTGGGCAAAATTTGAAGTTTTCCCCAAAGTCGTAAGAAGTTTTCTAGTTTTCCTAAAAGTATGGGTAAATTTTGGGGAAAATCCAAAACTTCCCCAAAAATTTTAGGGATCTCTCTAGACCTGGAGAGATTTTTGGGCTATTGTGCCGTTTCTGCAAAGTTTTGTGTTGTGGCTTCCTCAAAATTTGCCCAAAACGGACTACATTGTCCTCGAGATAGAAAGATTGAAATAGGAAATTAGGTGAATGTAAATAAGTTTGGAAATATTATTTGCCATTTTCTCATATTTCTTCCCCCATTTCATGTACATTGCTTCCTCCTTTTGTGACGACTTGTATCAACTGTTAACTTCTCGATTTTGAACGCTACATGCCGTTAGCTTAATGAGATAAGATATTTTTCTACGGCGCATTCTTTTCTACTGATCTATTAGGATGCTCAATATACAAGTAATTACGACACCTTTTCTAGATAGCCGGATGTAATTCACTCTTAACCGCTCTCAACAACAATATAAACATGTTTAGGCTGGGTGTTTTGCCCTGTACGACATCCGAAAGCTGATATTAATATTCACTTTTCTCAGACATGAACGCGACTGTACGAAAGAAAAGACGGAGAACTCTAGAAAAAGTTTATTTGGCTAAACTGAATGACACGTGTACTGATATATATATATATATATATATATATATATATATATATATATATATATGTAAATTTATATCCTATTTTTCGTCATGGATTAAACTCAAACAAGGCACAGATTGGCTCATCAGATTCAAACGTTACCTCTACAATAAAACGATCGTAAGGGGACCCCTTACGATCAAATTATTTGAACATGAATTTTCTGGAAATAAGTACTCTGATAAGGTTGCCATCCCCCTATGTGATAAGACCATTATGGAAATTACTGACAAGCAAACACTATTGCTCGATGGACATTATCAAGTGCCGATACCCTGCAAAGTGGATTGGCACTCACTTCCAAAGAATAAGCGCGAAATAGAAAAACGATTAACTTACCTACGTAAAAGGTTACTAAAAGACGAACAGCTTCGGAAACAGTATACTATTATATTAGCTACCCGCGAAAGTAAAGGATATTTGTCTCGAGTAACACAAGCTATCGAAGAGGAAAGGTATTTTATTCCACATCATCCCGTGTTTAACCCTAACAAACCAGGTAAAGTTCGGGTATTCTTTGATTGGCTGCTAAGTTGCAAAGCAGGTCTCTAAATAATTGTATACATTCTGGACCAGATCTTACAAACAACCTAGTGGGAGTTTTGCTTAGATTCAGAAAGCATAAAATTGGACTGTCAGCAGACATCGAAGAAATGTTCTTCCAGGTACATCTACCTGAAAAAGATACAAAGGCCTTCAGCTTTTTATGGTATCCCGATGGTAATCTTGACTCTTCTCCTGAGGTCTTTGAGTTGCATGTACACCCTTTCGGGGCTACGTCCTCACCGTTTTGCGCTACTTATGCCTTAAGACGTACAGCTGCAGACCACCGAGACTTGTTCGATGAAAAAACACAGTCCACATGTTATTAATAAGCTACGTCTAATCGTGATTGACAACCTGATTCGCGTAAGAGGACGTTTGAACCATAGTGATCTCCCGTTAGAGCAGAAACATCCGATTATTCTACCCAGCAAACACCCTATAACGAAGCTTATCATTCGTCACTACCATCAAGCTGAGGGACACATGGGAGTGTACTACACACTAGCCGCCTTGCTCAGAAGGCTTTGGATCTTAAAGGGCACTACTGCAGTTAAGAGGATCATACATAAATGTATAGGCTGCCGTATTAAATCGTCTACATAAAAATTTTCTCGTAAGGTGGACTGTGTTTTTTCATCGAACAAGTCTCGGTGGTCTGCAGCTGTACGTCTTAAAGCATAAGTAGCGCAAAACGGTGAGGACGTAGCCCCGAAAGGGTGTACATGCAACTCATAGACCTCAGGAGAAGAGTCAAGATTACCATCGGGATACCATAAAAAGCTGAAGGTCTTTGTATCTTTTTCAGGTAGATGTACCTGGAAGAACATTTCTTCGATGTCTGCTGACAGTCCAAAATTCATGTTCAAATAATTTGAGAATATCCTCCTCGAAGGAGTTTTTTATTTTCGCCAACTAAAGAGATTATGACACCCATTACCTATCCGCGATTATCATTTACGTTAACTCGTGATGTCTGTTGGTGCATGAGCGGGTTAGAAGACATTTAGGGGCAGCCAAACCAATATGTAGCATCAGTCCATGAAGTCATTTGCTGATGATCTACGCTGTGTACGTAAGTTTACACTGTCGATTATCGTAATTGATAGTTGGAGAAATCAGATGATATGGCTTATAATCAGTCACTTTAGCGCAGACCCACCCACTCTTTTTTTGAAATCCAGACTTAAAATTATTCCTTATTTCGTAAATTCTTGTCGTCATATTGTCTGTGTCTAATCCTTTTTACTGCCAATGACTGTTACTGTTTTTACTACTCTGCGATGTTTCTTGACGATTTCATCTCTGTGCTAATGGGGTATATTATCTTGAACCAATTAATATATAAACCAGATTACACCCGGCGTATGACTGGGTGAGTAGGTCAAGAGATAGAAATGTACATGAGGATGTATATGACCTGTCACTAAAACATCGACTTGGACAAAGATTCTCCTGGAGCTTAGTATTCTCCCAAATCTATTGAAATTTACGCCATTAATCGGTCAAGTCCTTCGGGATCCATTTATCCCGCTTTCAGTTCACAATATGGCTTTACAACTGGTCTATGTCTTCAGCTAGATTGATCAGTCAGTCAGTCAGTCAGCGACAACGTAGGACCAGGCACATATATGCATCGGTCCAAGTTGCCATACCTCGTTAGCACAACAAGATGAACACCGGATTCATAGAAGTAATTAATTTAGTGGTGGTAGTATATAAAGAAAGGTTGTATATAAGGATATAGTACAGGAAGGAAGAGAGATATGAAGCAATTTTAATCTCAAGGTTTAAGGGAAGATAAAGAGTGTATACACCTACGCCATTGTGATCGATTCTGAGCCATATCACCTAGAGTCTCCAACCATTGTTACGATAGTCACGCGGACCCCAACCAAGTAGTCTGCATCTGCCAACATGGCTCAGACTAGAAGTTAGTGACTTCAAACACTGATGCCATGTTTTGGTTTGGCCGCCCCTAACTCTCTTCCAACCATCGCCAATACTAGTCAGCATAGCGCGTCGTGGTAATCGGTGTTCAGGCATACGTAACACATGGCCCAACCATCTCAGTCGATGAAGATTCATGACCTCATCAACTGATTTACCATCGTTCCCTAATACCCTGCGTCTAACCTCACTATTACTTACCCGGTTATCCCAGCAGATGCGAGCAATATTTCTAAGGCATCTGTGGTCAAATACTAGTAACCTACGAGTATCTTCTACTCTTATTGGCCATGTTTCACAGCCGTAAAGTAGAACAGAGCGAACTGATGCGCAGTATACTCGTCCCTTAATTGATAGACGGATATCTCGTCTTCGCCATAGGTGACGTAAGTTGGCAAAAGCCAAACGAGCTTTTTGAATCCGTGCTGAGATTTCGTCAGACACCAACCCATTAGGGCTGATCAGACTTCCAAGATAAGTGAAGTTGTCCACGCGTTCGACTACTTCACTCCCTATCCTTAGTTCGGGTGTTGACGCAGGCCAGTCCTGGAGTAACAATTTACATTTGGATGGGGAGAAACGCATCCCAAACATCCTGGCATTATTACTGAGTTCCAACAGAAGACTCTGCATTTTGTCAGCGTCTTCACCAAACAGGACTATGTCATCTGCGTATTCTAAGTCGCTTAGTGGTCCCCCTGGTAGGAGATCAATTCCTGTAAATTCAGTCGACGAGAGTGTTATTTCCAGCAACAGGTCTATAATGAAGTTAAACAAAAATGGGGATAGTGGACAGCCTTGACGTACACCACTTGAGGTTGTAAAATCATATGACAGTTCGCCATAAGCTCTCACTCGACTGATAGTGTTCGAGTAAAGAGCCTTCACAAGGTTTATGTACTTCTCAGGTACACCTTTCAATGACAGACACTGCCACAGAACCTCTCGGTCTACAGAGTCAAATGCTGCTTTCAAGTCAAGAAAAACTATCATTGTCGGACGCCGATAAACATGTCTGTGCTCTAAAACTTGACGAATGGTGAATATGTGGTCGATACAGCCACGACCAGGTCTGAAGCCAGCCTGATTTTCTCGTGTTTGCAGTTCATGAGTCTTAGTTAGGCGCCTGATAATTATTGAGGCTAGTATTTTAGATACTATGTTAGTCAGACTAATCCCTCTATGGTTATCGCAGGATTATTTTGACCCCTTTTTATATATTGGGACAATAAGTGATTGTGACCAGTCGGATGGGATTACATCCGTCTCCCAGATTTTAGCCAGAATATTAGTCAACCTAATCGCTAAAATTGGACCACCATATTTAAAGACCTCTGGAGCCAATCCATCTGGACCAGCTGCTCTTCCTCGTTTCAGATTACCTATAGCCTTTTGAACTTCAAGTAGGGTCGGGGGGCCTACTTCAATGTTCCATTCAGGTTTTCTGGGAATAGTGGGTAGTTGTGCAGTAGCTGAAGGCCAGCTAAACTGTTCCTTAAAGTGTTCCGCCCATCGTTCTAAACGTTTGGGTTGAGAGCAGATAAGGGTTCCGTCTTTTTCGGAGATTGTCTCACTTACACTTGACTTCTTAATTCCGGTTTCTTTTATTAGTCTGAATAGTTGCCTGGTGTTGCCTACAGCCGCTGCCTTTTCCATCTCTTTTGCTTTCGTTGCCTGATGGGATGAGTTTACGCGAATCCATCAGTGAAATAGACTTAGAGGAAATCCACTGGTTTTTTGGAGCCCTATGGTTTAAATGACTAATAGATGTTACTGCTGTTTCCACAGCTGTTCGTATGTCTTTCCAAGCAGCATCTGGGTCAGTCTCGTTTACAGAACTGCCTAGATGTGAACTCAGTTGTTTCTGGAATTCGCATTTGGCTTTCTCGTCCTCCAGTTCAATCCTAATGGGTCTTCCTAGTGTACTTTTCCTGCGTCCATTGAGGCGCAGACAAATGCGCGCTCGTATTAAAGCGTGATCAGAGTCTAAACATGTATTCCAATACGAGCGACAATCTTCTATTGAGCCTCTCCAACGATGACTGATGACAATATGGTCTATTTGAGTCCATCGTTGGTTTGGTGCAGGTGGTCGCCATGTTAGACGATGTCTCTCCTTATGTTTAAAATTAGTGCTTGCTAAAAATAAACGATTATCTGAGCATAGTTGCAACAGACGATCACCATTATCGGTTCGTTGATCCGGAATACTAAAACACCCACCTAAATGTCTTTCTGTTTGATTTAAGCTGCCTACCTGGGCATTAAAGTCACCCGCTACGACTACTATGTCTGAGCGCTTAGCTTTCTGAAGAAGCTCAGAGAGCTTTCTGTAAAAGTCATCTTTCACTTCATCATGGCTGCAGTCAGTGGGAGCGTAGGCAGAAACGACGAAAAGGCAACGACGTGTGTCCCTATCCTTCCGAGTTCTTACGGAGCCATTTAGCCGGACAGCACACAGGCGACTGTTAACGGGGATCCATTCTAGTAGTGCCTGTTCTGCCCTTGTACTTAGTGCTATGCCTACACCTGCAAGTCCGCGAGAACTAGCCAACGGGTCGCCAGATACACGGAGGGTGTATTTCGTTGGCTGTCCATTTTGGCGAGGTGAGGTCAAGTGAATGACCACACTGGGATCCTGTATGCGTGTTTCGGAGACACAGCATACATCAATGGTACGAGATTCTAGAGTTTTAGCTAAGGAGGCCTGTTGACCGATTTGGCATAGGGTACGTACGTTGAAAACTCCAATGTGTAGTTTGGAGCGAGGTTTTAGTAGACCTGGGACAGCGTTTCGCGCACTAGAATCGTTGGCCATGGTGACACTTGAGGAGGAAACCGGAACAGGAAGTTTAGTGTTGAAAGTCAAGGTAGAAGGAATAGTAGGAAGTGAAGAAGGAGATTGATTATGAATACAGTGGTCTTGAGTGTTGTTAGAGGTATGAGGGCAGTTATCACTTCCCGGTTGCCCACACCGTGGAAGGGTTCTTCTAGAGGTACCTGAAAAGGAAATTGGGTTAGAAGTGGTCTTAATGACCTGAGAGCGTGACTGCAGTGCCCAAAGGAAAACTGCTTGAGGTCGGTCACACACGACCTTTTTGTGGGTAGTTTTTGTGTTAGCTCCGTTCTTCAAAAAAACCTTACTGCCGGAGACGGATATCCGTGGGATAAGGCGAGGTGTGCATTTTTAGGGTCGACCTTTTCTAACCCCACCCCTCCTTGTGGGAAGGCAGCATCGCTGTCATGCTGGTTGTCTGAAGGAAACACCTTACTGCTGTCACACCTCTGTACAGTCAGCAGTACGACTTCGCCTTCGGACCTTGGGTTTGCTGCTTTTAGTCTCACCGACCTGTCTGGCATGGTAGGACCTCGAGGAACGATTGTTCCAGCCAGTATAGCTCGATTGCTTCATCACGATAGGCAAGCCCGACCACCACGTCAAGGTAGCAGCAACGATCGGGAGATTGATCAGTAATAGTATTTATTTATTTTTATTTAAACACATAAATATTGATACAAAGTGGCACCAGATACATATACGCCACACAAATTTCATTTGATTTGTATGAGGGCTGTAATACTGCCCGGGTGCCCAAACTGAAACAGGTAGTTTTCTTAAGGGGCCACACCTGAAGTCTTTAACCTAAAGATCTGACCCACAAGGCAGTAGAGCATCGTAAGGAGATGCGGTCCCATGGTAGCCGGTGTCCAACAATTGATTCATACTCGATTTGTTCACTCAGGATACTGGTGGCTATGTGCACCATTGGTTCGGAATCAGGGTTTCCCAACTCCCCTAGATGGACTTTCCGTGTCCACCAACCCGGTTAAAGCACCGGACATTCGCTTTCGTCCTCTCACTTTCGTAAACAACAGTAGTGCCACGAGAAGGCAGTGAGTAGGACTTCCCTGACAGAGGCTATATACGCGTGGCCATGTGAGAGCATTTCGAGAGGGAGAGCGTACTCTCCTCACTCTCGGCCGTACTAGGGCATTTGGGGGCACTGTGCTGGCGAAAAATGACACACTTTGTTTGCTAAGTAAGTTAACTAAACATATTGATAAATCTAAAGATATATGAACTCGCGTGGAAGTGAGTGTGCTATAAATTTCAGTACCTGTG
Source organism: Schistosoma mansoni (assembly GCF_000237925.1). Lineage (NCBI taxonomy): Eukaryota > Metazoa > Platyhelminthes > Trematoda > Strigeidida > Schistosomatidae > Schistosoma > Schistosoma mansoni. Next base: position 22,271,776 of record NC_031502.1, on the reverse strand, counting down.
TATTGATATGTAGTTTAAAAGGGCTTAGAAATAATCCCTCTAGTCACTGAACTGTGACTTAGGTACATATGGCTTTGGTTTTAGAACATTGTGTCCCAGATCTTAATCTCACTACATTTTTTAAGGTTCAGAATTTCACTTAGTGTCAGAAATTCTCACATTACAACCCAGCTATTCCTATTGCTTAATATTCTTGGACACCAATTCACTCGACAAGTCCCCAAATGAGAACACTGTTGAACAGGGAGAAATTATATTCCAAATAGCAAGGATAGATGAAAGTAAGAAGCGTAATAAGAAATGCGTTAGTCTATTTATAGTTTCTACATTAGAAGATTCTAGAATGTTCCCAAGTGTCGACTAGCCAATCAGCGTGCAGCAACACATTCGTGCACGGAACATGCTTTAATCTAATCTATGCCTCACTAACACTTAGTATCGTTATTTTTTAAAATATCACTAGTTTATCTTTTGGTGAATAAACCTCTTCGTGATTGCTAACCTTCACTATCTTTAATGTTATACATATAAGTTGTTTCGCCAGTAGTATATACGGTAATCTACATATTTGTTTTTATGTTAGATATATTACGAGGAGTTTCACTCTAATACAATGTCAGAGGATAGTGATTTTAAAGTTTCGGATTATTTGCATATACAACTGAAGCCTGGATGGACTAAAAAGGGAATAAATGAATTTCTGAAAGAAGCAGAAAAGCGCGAAATCTTGTACACAAGAGCCCGCAGAGATGATATGGAGAAAGCAATCGCTCAGTTTAGAAGTTCTGCTTTAAACTTCATCGCCAGACTACCGAGTGAGATACGAAGTAAACCTTACTTTGATTGTATCAACCAGTATAATAAGGATACAGGAGCGAATGTAAGTTGGACTCAAAGTAGTACTGCATGCAAGTTTTGGTTTTAATAATGATACACTATCCAGTAGTATGCCTGTTTTACGGTCGGCTAGGCTCTTAAAATCGGTTTATGATTGAGCTATTATAGATCAGCTCTCGCTGTTGCACTACTGTATTTCCTCTCATAGAATCTATCCCAAAATTGAGAAAAACTACTTCACAAATCTCTAAAATAGTTTTTTTGCACTAAGAAATGATATTGTTGATCATTGTGGATATTTAAAAGTTAAAACTATTTGTAATTAATCACTTTACCAAGTAACCTCTAATGGTGATTTATTGGTATGAGCATTAAGCTTTTAATGATTCCGTTATATATTCAAGTCCCGCTTAACATGCTTTCTTATTTTTTTTGGTGATATTACTAGTTGTTGCACTGAGATGGTATTTTCAAACCAAGCACTCAAACGTGTATTTTGTTTTACAGTGAGATTAATAAACGAAGTTTCTTTTTCAGAAAAGACCATTTACGATCGAATGTATATACTTCTACAAACACCTTTACCCATTTTTCAACTTTCTATTACTGCAACTGACAGTAATGTTCGGATAATTTTGGCTTTAAAGGTACCCATGTTCAAATACTTAACATCTTTACTGTCCACTTATCGACTTAGAATACGCAGATGACATAGTCCTGTTTGATGAAAATGTTGACAAAATGCAGAGTCTTTTGTTAGAACTGAGTAATAATGCCAGGATGTTTGAGATGCGTTTCTCCCCATCTAAATGTAAACTGTTACTCCAGGACTGGCCTGCGTCAACACCTGAACTAAGGATGGGGAATGAAGTATTCGAACGTGTCGACAGATTCACTTGTCTTGCCCTAATGGGTTGGTGTCCAACGAAATCTTAGCACGGATTCAAAAAGTTCGTTTGGCTTTTGCCAACTTACGTCACCTATGGCGAAGACGAGATATCCGTCTATCAATTAAGGGACGAGTATACTGCGCAGCAGTTCGTTCTGTTCTACTTTACGGCTGCGAAACATGGCCATTAAGAGTAGAAGATTTTATTTTTTTTTTTATTTAAACACATAAATATTGGTACAAGGAAGCACCAGATACATATGCGCCATACAAATCTCATTCGATTTCCTTGAGGGCTGTGGTACTGCCCAGGTGCCCGAACTGAAGCAGGTGGTTTTCTTAGGGGCCCACACCCGGAGCCTTCGACCGAAAGATCTGATCCACAAGGCAGTGGAACATCGTGAGGAGATGCAGTCCCATGGTAGCCGGTGATCAACGATTGATTCGTACACCATTTGTTCCTTCAGGATACTGGAGCCCATGTGCACCATTGGTTTGGAATGAGGGTTTTCCAACTCTCCTAGGTGGATCCTCCACATCCACCAACCAGGTTAAAGCGCCGGACATTCGCTTTTCGTCCTCTCACTTTCGTAAACAACACCCCCGTCATGAGAAGGCAGTGAGTAGGACTTCCCTGATAGAGGCTATATATTCGCTGGCCATTTCGAGAGGGAGAGCGTACTCTCCCCACTCTCGGCCGTACCAGGGCATTTGGGGGCAAGAGAGTAGAAGATACTCGTAGGTTACTAGTATTTGACCACAGATGCCTTAGAAATATTGCTCGCATCTGCTGGGATAACCGGGTAAGTAATAGTGAGGTTAGACGCAGGGCATTAGGGAACGATGGTAAATCAGTTGATGAGGTTGTGAATCTTCATCGACTGAGATGGTTGGGCCACGTGTTACGTATGCCTGAACACCGATTACCACGACGCGCTATGCTGACTAGTTTAGGGGATGGTTGGAAGAGAGTTAGGGGCGGCCAAACCAATACATGGCATCAGTGCTTGAAGTCACTAACTTCTAGTCTGAGCCATGTTGGCAGATGCAGACTACTTGGTTGGGGTCCGCGTGACTATCGTGACCAATGTTGGAGACTCTAGGTGACATGGCTCAGAATCAATCACAATGGCGTAGGTGTATACACTCTTTATCTTCCCTTAAACCTTGAGATTAAAATTGCTTCATATCAGTCTTCCTTCCTATACTATATCCTTATATACAACCTATCTTTTATATACTACCACCACTAAATTAATTACTTTTATGAATCCGGTGTTCATCTTGTTGTGCAAACGAGGTATGGCAACTTGGACCGGTGCATAAATGTGCCTGGTCCTACGTTGTAGATGATTGACTGACACATGTCTCGGCTACTAAACTATACGAAAACAACTGATTTCTTGAAATAAGGTATCTCATTAGCGTCATGAATAATCCGTGTTTTTTTGAGTGATAAACGAGTTATCTATATTGCAGCTTTTTGTTTGATAATACCTCCGAAGGTTAACTTGACTGATGGGATTTTTAAGACCCGGAAGGCTATGTCTATATGACTATTCCCTGTTTTTCTTATACGATAAGTTCAGATAAAAGACTTGAGAATAAACCAATATCTACGTAATGTCTACAAGATCTACATCATTGTCCAAGTTGTGTTTAGGTAGTGTCTAACTTCATAGATTTGAATTTCTGGAAATAGTTACCCTTATAATATTCGAATACACAAACTAAGGTTACAGTATTTCGTTTTGTTGTAATCTTTTATCTGAAACTAACACAAACAGCTGTTGTAAATCTCATGTAAATAACTTAATTAGAATTGATATCTTTTGAATATCCATATTGACATAATATACTTTCGTTTACATTTACGTTATTGCATTAGTTACTTGACCAGTTGGTGTCTGAGGTAAAAAAACGTAGTCGACTAGAATGGGAAGATTCTGTAAAGACTCGTACCGGAAAAAGACCATGTAGAGGACATACTACAAGTAATTGTCGAAGTGCAAAGACATCTCAAGCATCCAATAATCCACAGTTGTCACAATGGCCATCTATGCCCTTTATTTCTGAAGATGGAGAGTTAACAAACATTAATGGTGTCGATCAAGTTCCAACTCTAAATGCTTCTCAGGTATTTAATCGTTACTACAGTTATTTGTTGTTTATTGTTTAATTCTTTTTATGTTATCTATTTCATATTGTGTAAACATAGCCTTAAAAATACAACTATCTAGCTTCTTTCTTATACTTACGCATCTCTACAATGATGTCTTTGACATCTTAACGATAATTAAACTATTGAGACTATTTGTGGAATTCAAGATGGACGATTGATCCAGCTTGTGGTCATTGTACAATCATCTCACTCAGTAATTTACCAAACGAGTAAATGACAGTTTGAAGCTCATACCCAATGCACGCAAAATCAAAGTATTTTTTGTGAATTGTTTTTCCTAAATCTGAAAGTAAATTATAATTGACATATAGTCTTTAAAAGAACGACACTATTTCGTATGGTGTTGACGACCTTCTCAGGTTCACCGTAGTGTCGAAGAAGCTTCCATAAGCCTCTTCTATCCACACTGTCAAATGTATTCTCATAGTCAAGGAAATCGATGTGTAGTGACAAGTTCCATTCAATTGATTTTCTAATATTGATCCATAGTGTGGCGATTTGGCCTGTACATGACCTATCCTTACGGAATCCAGCCTGTTGATCTCGAAGTTGGGTGTTTACTGAATCTTCCATTCCACTGTTGAGAACTTTTCCTCGCACTAACAGTAGTGTGATTCCTCTGTAATTCTCACACTTGCTTGAATCTCCTTTCTTTGGCATCTAGATGAAATATCCCTCTTTCCAGTTTGTCAGTGGCACTTGGTCTTCCTCCCAAATATTTCTGAATACAACGCAGAGCATCCTTGCAGTTACCTGTATTTGTGACTTCGGTGCTTCATCTGGTATGTTTTCTGGTTTTGTTGCTTTTCTACTCATGATTTGTTCGATATTCATTCTGATTTCTTCGATCGTTAGTGGAGTGACAGCTATAGGAAGGTCTGTGTGCTGCTTCGATGTCCGGTAGGTTTAGTGGGGCTAGTCTATTTAAAAGTTCTTCAAAGTGTTCTACCCACTTGTCCCACTGTTCTTGAATCTCAGTGATTAGCTTGCCTTATTTGTGCTTGACTAGTCACTATGTTTACTATATTTCCCTCCTAGTTTCTTCGTTATACCATATAGTTGTTTGATATTTCCTTCTGTTACAGATTTTTCCGCTGTCATTTCCAGGTCTTCCATGCATTTCTGCTTGTCGGTCCTAATGCTCCTCTTTACTCTCTTTTTTGTTTCTGTGTATTCGGCGTGTGTCTCGACTTTCTCTGTTCTTGTTGGACTGTTGTTAATTGCTGTCTTCTTGTTCTTCCTTTCTTGAATCTTGTCCAGGGTTTCGATGGAGATCCATTCCTTATGATAATGCTTGCTGAGGCCTAGAACCTCCTGACACGTTGAAGTGCCACCTATAACCATTTTGTTGAATGTGCATAAATTTACAAATCTCTCGCCATTTTCGTTCCTTTTTCCCAGTTCATGTTGTCTTATGATATCTTCATACCCGATGTTGTCCATTCCCACCATGGCGTTTAGGTCTCTTATCAGGATGGTTGTGTCCCTTTTTGGACACGTCCCTATGACTGACTTCAGTCTCTCATGAAACTGATATTTATCTTCCTCATTGTTATGATTGGTGGGTGCATAGTAGTGGATAACAATCATCACGATCCCCTCCTTTGTTTTGAAGGATGCTGTGATGATCGTGAATCCATAAGATTCCTACCGTATATGCGCTTTTCGTGCTTTTTTGGACAGAATCAAAGCTTCTTCATGAACAGTGTACAACAGCAGCTGTCTGAAATCGAATCCTTTCTGTCCAGCTTTGGTCTAATAGGTTTCACTTATTCTGAGCATCATCAAGTTGTATCTTGTAGAGGGTTAATTCCTCTATATTTGACTCCAATAACTAAATAATATCACGTTAACTAAATATTTAACACAGACTAAATTTCCTAGTAGAATTATGGATTTACTCGAGATTAGTTTATTGTTAAAGATTGGTAAAATCCACAAGCGTACAGATAGCAAGCACACAGGGAAAACAAGTGAATATGTGTGTGATGTTGTTAATGGATTGTGGATAAATTATTGTCTTTGCTTACAACCAACGTGAGAATAGATTAAAGATTGATGTGCAGACACGCGCTCCATCAGACTCACACATAAATTTACATAGTGGATTAAATGTCTAGATTAAAAAGGGCACACAAATAATACAGTAGTTGAATGGGCTTGCTACACTCTCTTCATTTCCGCAGCTATTCGACCGGTCCTCCTAGTCTCCCACATTATCCGGACATTCCATGTACCCATATTAATTGTTGCTCTAGTTGTCAGAAGGAGGACTGGCATCGTGGTTTCCGAAGCATCTCGGCTTTCATAATAAGGCGTAATAATTCTTGTGAATTAATATCCTACAACTTCGAGGACGAAATTTAAGTGATTTTTTTCTAGTTAGCGTTCTTCTAGCTTCTCATTTTAATATCTGTCTGAGTAAACAAGTGACTGAAGTCAATTCATTCTACTTAATCCGTATGGGGCCTCTTATTACCGCCATCGCTCAAACATGTCTAGCTTAGGTGTAGTATATGAAGTCAAACGTCAAAGTGGAGGGTCACCAGAAATTGAGCGTCAGGGGTTGTAAAGGAACCCAAATACGTCACGGAGACGCAGTGTTTATCAAAACTATCTTCTGAAACTTCTCATACAAGGATCGTAAAGCCAATCAGACCAGAAAACGAGAATGAAGGGATGCAAAGATATAGTTGAATAATGGTCGATGCTCCGAGGTGTGTGTATTCCAATGTGACTAGTTCCGAAAGATGCGTAGCACGATATACCCGAACGTGATCTGGAGTGTATGCTTGACCAAGCGCCTTCAGCTAACAATGTGTCCAGCAAAACTAATGGGGTCAGCATAGATGTCGAAGACTTGTAAAACTAATTATGTTGGAGAGTTGTTTACCGCTACTCCCCTCTCTCTAGTAAGAGCCCTGATATGTTACCACGCAGGAGTTTACAGTTAATGAGCTTGTCGTTAATAAACACTTCGATAGCTTCCTAGGACGTCGTGGGGTGAATGATGAAAATGTACAAAAATAAGTGACATGGTTCTCTGAATTCGTCCCCGTCTCTTCATCTTTTCCAGTCGTCATGGGTGATAAAGAAATGGTAATGTAAGTGCCCAATACGTATGTCTACGGAAGCAACAACCTTAAATTCACCCACTTATGATATATTTTGAGTTAATAGTATCTAATATCACACTAAGTGCCTTGATGGGATATCGTAGTCAGTGCGAATTCACATCGTGTTGTTATTACTAACCTAACCATGCTATAGTTTCACGTGCTGGAAGGACAGTTGAGTTGAGAAATTTTGAATCTTTTCATTATAAATAATGTTTCATTCGTTATCAATTCAGTGTTATTTATTCTTGTTTACTTCTGACCAGATGAAAGGTGGTGGTGGTGGTGGTGGAAAACGGTTACCAATTGCTTCCACACCAAAAGTTACTGAACTTGAAGGATTCATTCCTCAATCTACTACTTATCGAGTAACTCGATCACGTGCGATCAATAACCAAGGTTCAAGTACATGTAAAATGAATACAACTCGTGTAACTAACACCAATACAAATCATTATACAACAACTAATGATACTTTAACCACTATGGATAAAACTTTACGACCTAATTCTACACAAAAATTGTCCAAAGACATGAGAGTAAGTTTTTTTCTTAACAGTGTATAGTAATTATTTATACTATAATTTTAAATATCCACTTGGAAACAATAAACATATTCAGTTTCCTAACAATAAACCTATTGGATATGTGCAGATAAATGGTAATAGGATAATCAGAGAATTCCATCCTTTGTCTTATTATTAAATGTCTTTAATTTATTAAGTGGATTTGTTTATGTTTTCGAAATTCATTAATAATTTTAAAAATTAGAAACAAAATTTATAAATTCTAGTAATTTCAGTTGTGAAAGGGAAACATTGAGAATTTAAATGTATCAAACTTATTACTCAAAAAAACAAAACTGGTAGTAGTACAGTATTTTTTGTCAGATGTAAACCGAAACTATAAAATTATAGACTTCGACTCTATGTAACTATTTATCAAGACATGACAATGTGAATACCTTATTTACTGTAATAAAGTAGATGGCTTCTTTACGTATAATAGAAATAGAAACATAGTTAATAAAAAAGATGAATAGTGGCTAGCAGTGGAATGAAGGACGCGCGTTTCGTCCTACTTGGGACTCGTCAGCTGGATGCACCTGCATCTCAGAGTTGATGTTCACTCTGGAACTCGAACCCAGTGCCATTCGCTTCGAACACCATTGCGTTATCCACTTAGCTACTGAGTCCTGATAGCCACTTGCTTGTGCGATGGGGTGAAGTTTAAATTCACTTAGTATTGTTTGTTTGAATCTTCCCATCTATCTGACGAGTCCCAAATAGGACGAAACGCGCGTCCTGGATTCCACTGCTAGCCACTATCCATCTTTGTTTACAATGCTTGTGAACTAAGGCTATATCGAAGCAATACGCACAGTATGCACATATGCCAATTAGAGACAGACTGATCAATTGCAGTCCTAAACATCAATGGGAAGATTCAAACAAACAATACTAAGTGAATAGTTAATAAATGTTTTCAATAGACAGATGTGAGGATATTTAATTATGCTTTTGATATGTAAAATTGTTAATAGTAGTAGGTATTAGTACGCGGTTCGTAACAGTTTATCATAATAAAGTGATATGTCCGATAGAATACCTAATGCTCCGAATAATGTCTTCAGGTTTTGACTAAATCAGTCGTGACAATCAATGTTCCCTTAAGATCATCCAAACAACGACCTAGTTAGCGTTAACTTCTTCTCATGCAATCAAGTGTGTAAGCTTACCTTTGATTTCTAAACTTCAGTCTTTATATGATTCCAGCGAAGTAAGAGGAAGCCTAATTAAATTCACACATTTTGAATAAGAACATTCAACCAACATAGCTCGACTGATTCATCACGATAGGCAAGCCCAACGAACAGGCCAAGGTAGCGACTATAGTCGGGACTAACATTACTGCGTTAAGGTCAAACTACAACCTGAATAAATTAGTGATCATGTCCTAGTATGTAAAATATTCTATTTCCTTCGTAATTCCACATGGATGTGTTGATAGGGAATCAGTAACCAACTATGTCCAACTTAATCACTTTTGAGTATATAGTACAAGACGATAGGACTTGTTGGCAGCAATTATCAAATCGTCCATCTCAGACAACAAAACTTCACCGAAATCATCCACTTGAGTTACAAATCTTTACTATCTCAATGATCGCAAACACACACTACTAGGGTTCAATAAGCGACATCGTCATTCACTATAAATCATTACCAAAGCACGCTAAATCAATAAAAGTTTAAGATTTGTTTTGGATTGTAAACGAACTAAACCCCAACTTCGTAAAACTGAGTTTCATCCCATCTCAGTAATGACTACTACATTAATTTACAAATGCAATATTATTTTCCCATTTCGTCCAGTTAGAGTAGCAAAAGCTTATTGAAATGGTGTAATATTGCGAATAGTGTCAAGTAGTTATTTACTGTTAAAAGCATAGTATATATATAATGCTAGACACAACTATTTTTTATAGTCGAAGTGAATAACTCTTCTGTCAACACTTGTAAATTGTTTTCTTATTCTGGCTAATAGGATAAATTATTATCGAAGATTGATCGTAATAATATACAATTATCATCACCGGAAGCACAGCATCTACGTAACCTTATTGTAACACTTCAAGATGTTTTAGACCGTCATACTCAGTCAAGAAGGAAATGAAGAAGCAAGTCGATGCGTTACGCAAACTTCTGTCTCTGTTTTATAACTTTGTACAATCAATTACTTGTCCAGATTTCATAAGTGTAAAAAAATATGATAATTTAGTTGTTTTAATCTTATTATTCTTCGTTTACTGATGTATATATGATAAAGTTTACTTACTTATCACCACAATACTCAACTAATATGTTTAGATTAAGCGTTTATTAAAAAATTGTCTGGGATATGAACCACTGATTGGCGTGATATTGTGTTGTATTTAGTCGATCGACAAATGGCTCTAATCCGATGCTAAAATCTCAATGATACTTCAGATTTACGAACCTCCTGCTTGCAAACCTTGGTTTTTTACAACGGCTTACAAGGTTGCTACTGAAATGTAATAAGCCCATGATAAACACTAAATATGATAACTCTTTTGAATGGCTACTTCTAATATTATCTTTATTAGCAAAGTGTTAATAAACAACATAACGACATTATTTTCACCTTAAAGTTGTTTGCAGCCTACAAATTACTTCACTTTTCTATGATACAGACCATACTTGCTTTGGGATATTGTAAAGCATTATTACAAGATACATAGTTGGAATTTACCAATTCCAAATTTCTATAGGGAAACGTGGCGACATTGTACAATTTCCTTTTATGTACCTTTTGACTCGGATGTGATTATCGAAGATATGGTAGGATATTACCGCTGTTTCATCATAATCATAAAATTTTCAGTAGGGCATAAGAATCAGCTAATGGGGTAACAGGCTTTATTTTGTACGGACACTTCAAACGTGCCACGCATACTGTTAAACACATACCTAGACAATGATACATAGGTAAATATACAACTGAAATGACTGAGACATCATGCATGTCTAAGTCGACGTACTACTTTGTTTGGCATCGCAGGTTGAGAGGAAAACTATGGACGATCAAACTCAGATGCGGCATCAGTTCATGAGGTTACTGGCTGTTGAATCGGACAGTGTACGTGGGTGCAGACTACACAGCTAAGATCCGCCTGGTCAGTTGTTGGAAACAAGTGACATGATCTATAACCAGTCATATTGGTGCTGATGCATTCACTCTATCTTCTTTCAAGTATTTACCTTCAGTATTTCTTCAATACCTTTTTATTTTGTCTTCTATGACAAATCAATTGCAACGTGCACCCGACTTCAGTGTTTTAATTATTGTACTCCGTAGCTGCTGCTTATTTTTCCATATATTTTCAGTTATACCGTGTTCTAAATTGTCTAGTTTGTCGTAAAATTGTCAGGTTATGGTTTAACTTTTTTCGTTTCGGTTTTGCTTTAGAAAATATTGTATTTAGGATACTGAAAAGCTAAGTTATGCGCTATTCGTATCCCAATTTTCGTTGACAACTAAACTCCTCTCGTCTTCATAGTAATGATATAATCTAAGTACTGGTCCCCTGAAGAGCTACATAATTCTTGTTGTGTTTTTCCCTTTTTTTCATCTAATGTTATGCTAGTTAACTGTTTGCCCAGACACGAATATCCTATCATGAACTCAAGCGTCATCAAACACCATCGTTAACAATGAGTCAATTGTTTTCGTATTTGTATTCATATCTCAACTCTAGGTTATTCCATTTAAACACGCACAGATTACCAGTTATCGTAATGTTTGGATTTAGTACCCTATCAAACTTTCCTTTTTCCCACTCAACATTAAATGGTTAAAATTTGATCTTATTGCAGTGCTTTAATTGTGTTTTTTTCATTGCTAACAGGTGAGAATTTGTTACATAGAATCAGGTTTACAACTACAATGGCTAAACAGTTGTTCTAGTAGATCCTGGGAGATTCAAATGATTAGCAACTATCTGATAATTGTTGCTAGAGTCGCAATAATACAGAGCGTTTTAACTAATACATGTAATCTGCAGAAACACCCAGTTGTGTAGTAGGATGAAGTTACTCATTCATCCATTTAATCACTGACGATGAGTATAAAGGAATTCTGTCCCGTAGTCAAACATAAGTTGTTTTTAGTAACTCCACGTACTAAAATGAGATTTTGACTACACAAGTTTTAGACTTGAACTATGTGACAAAATGCTGATCGATCGTTAAGGTAAACCGTACACATAAACACTAATTTACTCGTAAGGGTATTCTCGAATAAAACTTGTGGTTACGCTTCGACAACTAAATTGAGTATTCAATAACAAGTTCATTAAAAGAAAAAAACAAATCAAATACACTAAAAGTATATATTTACAATAACTGCATGTACAAGAGTCATACTATCACGTGTAACACTTCAGTATTAAAGGGTAACCAATTTTTAGTGTCGGAAGTCGATAACGTAATTATAACAAAATTTATGTACAGTGACAATTTTTGCTGCACTTAGCGGAATGGTCTTGGTGGACTAGGGGGCTCCGCCTTAATGGAGACTTTGCGTGGTGGAGAAGGACTTGGATTACGTAGGCGTCTCGGAGAGTTCCTTTGACCAATGTCTTCTGTTTTGGTTTCTGAATGAGGCTCTCTGTTTTCCCTAAGCCTTGGCTCTCGATTCTCTCTATGTCTGAACTCTCCATTTTCTCTAGATCTTGACTCTCGATTATGACGTCTCTCTCGCTCATTCCGCTTCTGAATAGATTCAAGGCGTCGCTTTTCTGCTTCGTCTTGTTCCTGTTGAATTTTTTTGAGTTGTTTCATCACTTCGGGACCACATCCGTGCTCTTTAACAAACTCTGAAACAGAGTCAGTAGGTCGTTTGTACTCTGACTTTTTATCCGTATGTCCAACATCAAGAACTCCGTCCTTTGGTACTCGATATTTTTCAACGTGGTCTACTCGGATTATACGGCCTCCTAATTTTATTCCATTTAAATTGTCAGTAGCTAGAACAGTACTTCTTTGATCTTCATAACACACGAATGCAAATCCCTTTGATACACCTGTCTTTTTATCCCGAACTAAATTGATATTAACAATTTCACCATACTGAGAAAAAACACAAATAACATCACCTTCAGTAAGATCGTAATGTAAACCACCCACATAGATCCAAGCCGAATCTTTGTACTGTCTGTGCCAACTGCTAACTGTCCCTGTGTGACCGAGCGATAACTCCTTTTCATTCATTAAATTCTGATTTTTGGCATTCGTAATTGGATTCATTGTGGGACCGTTGTATCTACAATAATATTGTAAAAAATAAACGGGTAGACTAAGAGAGGGTTATTTAACAATCAGTGTACCATTCTAGCGTATTAAATAGTAGTTATTGTTATTCCACATTTGTTGTAAGGAGGTACAGATTTTTCCTTTTTATACTACCTTGGTAAAGTTGGTTTGGCAGAGATAACTAGCTTTACGATAATGTAAATCTATGACTGACTTAGTACTATAAATTTAGACACTGAACTTAGAATACTACACAAAGCTTGACCTTACTGTGCATCCTAAGACTAAATATAAACGGAACTAATGCAGTGATCAAATTGGAACAAATAGCATTTTCAAACAAATGCACGGACAGCACATGAAGTTAAACATTCAGAAATATTTTCTTATGAGTTATTTAATCTTTTGTGTAGGATTTATTATTCAAGTGCCAGTTGATGACCTAGACTTTTATGCTACCTAATTACCTAAACCAAAGAAGATAAAAATGTTTGAACGTGTGAACCAGTGGAACCAAGTACTCTAGGAACTAAACATTAACTTTACCATAAGTTCTAGAAAGTTTATTTGCCCTGAAATTCTGGTCTTGGTGATACGAACTGTGCGGCAGTAACCCCATGTTCTGTGAGATTGGATATAATAAGTGCTTACCAACCAAATGCAAAACACCTACAAGTCATATGTAACTTTTCCTTTAGATCTAAATTCCAGGGATTTAGTTAGGTTTCACAACTTGACAGTATGATGTGTACTTTTCAGCTGTAGACAATTATATTTGACCGATTAGATGTAGTCCACGCAGTTTGTATGGTAATGGAGGACCAGAAACACGATACCCAAAAGAAAGCTTAGCACAATAAGAATCTGACGTGCATAAGTTTGCAACCAATCCTTCGGCAGAATCTTACACACTATATAAATATTTGGAACAAAAGTAGTGCCGAGAGAATTGGCTTATTCAAGGAGTATTGACCATTCAATATAATATATGTACATTGAGAGAAGGACCGAAGAGTATGACTTGAAACAACTCTGGGAGCTAGGAGGCTGTAATGAAACTACAGTCAACCAACCCCAGAGTACTGTAGAATGGCCTTGGGATACGCATAATCTTCAATTAACTAATGAATCGAAATCCTGTGACCATGATACCGGTGAAACCCAAACATACATAATCTCTTAGTTTGTTTCCAGAGTCGATGATCGGCTTTCCGTAACTTAAAGCGCTCAGATTGATACGAGGACTTATGAACCTTGAAGGAATCAGTGTTTATGTTATAAAAATTTCTTAGATGTAAAAGCAAACATGACTTTCCTATGTAGATAGAGTTCGACAAAGATATGAAGTACAGTATAGTAGTACGAATCCCTGTGGCAAGAGCACTAACGAATCCAAAACTGACTTTTAAAGTAACTCCCCAATCTCTCAATTTTGGGCAAAATTTGATCGACTTTTCGGAAACTGTAAGAGACTCGAAAACTCAGAAATCCTGCTGGTTTGCAAATTTCGACAAAAAGATTCACAAACTGAGAGACTGAATTATCGTCGTGCTGCTGCACAATTGTAAGATGTCAACAACGTTAGTACTAAAATGTAGCAACCTTTGAACCACTTGGACAATCTGATTATTTTGGTCTATTATATATACATGTAGGGAAGCCCGTAAAGCGAAGCTTTCCTTTTGTCCACAAGTATTTGAACGACGGTTCGAATGATTGGAGAAAATTAAAAAAAATCGGAACTGATTTTGGAAAAAAGTAGAAAAGTTGGTGTTAGTTTTTGGGAAAAGTAGATATTTCGGAGAAAGAAAATGTGCTAATTTAGAGACACACTATTTAACTTGGAATAGGAAGAAAGGTGACATCATGATGCATTATTGCCAATATTCATACGGACTTTTCTTTAAGGATTTTCCTCAGAGTTCCTCTTTGGTTGCCCATTTTTGTTGGGACATTCAAATATGAAGTGAAGAAGTGTATTACAATGCACTATTTCGCAAACTAATACTGTATAGACAACAATTTACTGATACTTGTAAATAATACCGAAAACTATCCGATAGTATGATAAAAATTCATTTAACAAGTGCAAGAATCAAGTAAAGTAAGCAGACACAAGAACATTAACAGACGACAAAGTAAGTGAAAACAGTGAGCTTATGTTTGAAAACAATTAGAAGTTTATAGTAGCTATGGAAAAATTCTGACCAACCTGATTGTCGAGACCACGAATTAAAGTAACTTAATAGTTCTTCTGGCCCGCTGCGTTGGTACAAGTGCAATAAATCCCAAATAGAATTTATTACCAAACATAAAATAAACCAGATGAAATGCAGTCGTTCGTATTATTTAGCAGTATATAGCGAATTTCGTTATCTCAGGGAGCTGGTCTATAGTGCATCACTATCCAATGTAGGAAACATACTGTTGAGCACCATTTATTGTAGGCTGTGGGACTCTTTGCAAAATCTGTACAGCCAGATAATCACCTCAATTCAAAGAAAATACATTATTCATGTGATCAAACTGCTAGTATATATGATAACCTAGGGGACTTAAACAGCGATTACACAACAACTTATAAAATGTTACATCAAGTCACAATATTGATGATCACCTAGTCTGATCTAACCTGACGTGATTTTTAGGCTTCTCTACCTCCATAGCACTAGTTTAGGACAAATAGAACCATAATAATGGAACATTTCATTAGATAGAAATGATTTATTTATTTAAACACATAAATATTGGTACAAGGAAGCACCAGATAAATATGCGCCTCACAAATCTCATTCGATTTGTGTGAGGGCTGTGATACTGCTCAGGTGCCCAAACTAAAGCAGGTGGTTTTCTTAGAGGGCCACACTCGGAGCCTTTGACCTAAAGGTCTAGTCCACAAGGCAGTGGAGCATCGTGAGGAGATGCAGTCCCATGGTAGCCGGTGACCAACAATTGGTTCATACGCCATTCGTTCCATCAGGATCCTGGAGCCCATGTGCACCATTGGTTTGGAATCAGGGTTGTCCAAATCCCTTAGGTGGAGGCCCCGTGTCCACCAACCCAGTTAAAGCGCCGGAAATTTGCTTTTC